>NC_091125.1:110589120-110889120 GCF_040183065.1 Periplaneta americana | reverse complement strand
AAATAACTCTTAATAATGCAAGCTGCATAATGATCTTTAATTTATTTCATACACATCGTAATCTACAAAGATACAAATCCATGTTGGCTTGGGTAGCGTAGTCTGTATAGTGCTGGCCTTCTGTGCTCGAGGTTGCGGCTTCGATCCCGGCACAGGTCGATGACATTTAAGTGTGTTTAAATGCGACAGGCTCATGTCAGTAGATTTACTGGCATGTAAAAGAAATCCTGCGGGACAAAATTCCGAAACACTGGTGACGCTGATGTAACATCTGCAGTTGCGAGCGTCGTTATATAAACCATAATTTTAGATTTTTACAAACCCACACAATCACTCAAATACCAAAACTGAAAACGTTCCACCCAATTATAGGGATTCTACCCACTGTCATATTTTTGTTGAAATGTAGCTAATATCCGTTAGCACTGTTAAACAATGTCATGGCTAATTATTTATTTCCTCGTAACGAATTTCATGTGAAGTTTAAACTAATAGAGTAAAAGACATGTTTAACATTTTCCTAAACTTTTGAAAGAATGATAGCAATCTGGTTATAAATTCCAATAATTTCCCTCATCCGTTCGCAATAACTAAAAATTCAGATTGGATTCGTATTGTCGAAGTTCTACAGTATTTGAATGTTTATGTTGTATATAAGCATCCTGTTCTGGTCCATTATTTCTCATTCTACCAAACCCTCTTCGCTGCCCGACCTACTTTGTGAATTTGAAAATATGCAGGCAGTAGGATTTGTTTAGGATTCCAGCAGATAGTAAGGAATTCAAACAAATCAGTCGGCAACGTATGATGGATAAATTTGTATTAAGAAATTGAACAGACGAATACCGAATCGCTAATATCCAACCTGTAGGTAACCGTGTCAACAATACGAGTACATTGAAGGCACAGAAAACGCAAAGCACGTGCCACTTCTAAACACGTCTGATCACAATCCTCTCCAACTCCATCTATCTGAAAGGATTCTGGGCTATCGCCATCGATTTCGCAATGAATAATCGCAACCAACTGGCAGATTACCCATTGGTTTCACGCCAATAAAGTCAATTGCGTCTATTTTTTTCTCCTTGCACTTTTACTTACTCTACCAGACCGTTGTTAATTTCTGCTTCCTTAAGTTACAAGTATGTGCCGACACTATTTTCTGCACACGTTTCTAATTTTTTCTTAAACAATGTATATTTCATCATCATCTGCAAGCTTGCGTCCTATAGACTCTTTCGACGAAACAAGATTTAGATCAGTTTAAATGCACATCGCTTCAACGTTTTCTCGGTCTTACAAATTTATTTAAAGTTCTCAATCATATGATTTATCAATTTTTGCAAAATTATTATTTGCTAATACATCTTATAAAAGAAATTTTATGAACGTTTTCGTCTGTACGGCATCATCAGATATTCAAAAAGTTACGACAAAATCTAAACGTAAGTCCATTAAGTTGTTCACAGTAATATGCATAACAATAGTTGAATAATTAATCATGAGTTATATGTAATGAACATCTTATATTGGGAAATGCTCAATTTGACTAATTTGTGCAATTACGCCTTTAGAATATAGGCCTACATTCCAGTGACTAAAATCCAAAAGATATCAAATTTGGTATATTTAAAACAATTAACATGAATGAATGTCGTAATCATTCTACACGCACAAAACACGTAAGTTTCTAATTCAACTAATTCAATTTAAAACATTCATATATGTAAATGAAATCATATTCAATCACAGTTTTTTCAAGTAACATTACAGTATAATACAAAATTGTCAATTCCATCAACATATCTTGATTAATCATTAATTTATTTAAACACATATGTTACAGGCTTCAAGAACCTGGTGAACAGTTATTATAGAAGATTCCAACAAATGTATTGCATATTATAAGACATACACCATTTAACTACATCAGTAATAGTTGCATAACACAATGTGAATCTGTCTTACACAGACATAAAGTACAAATATTTTATATTTTATCAATTTTAACAATTTTATGTATACTGTATAATAGTGACATCTAACAAAATGTAACATGTGTTCTATGTAACTAACATTCATATTCTATAATTATATAAAAAAATATATATATTTCACTTTTCGGCAAGTCGACAAATTACGCAAATTTGTCAAATTGAGCATTTCCAAATATAAGATTTTCAGAAAAACCAAGGCTTTAGAGTGAGTGCTTATCTTCGTGCTGAACGAATTGAACTTTGCTGTAATGCTGTTCTCACCCTTTTACTATTTTCAGGAGTGCATATACTGTATTTTATTTCATGGAGTGCAGTTTCATAGAAAGGACTTTGCCGACAGACCTTCTACTGCCCCCTACTAATTGGTTGTCATAAATAAATGTCTTCCTTACTGTGACGGAAATCTTGTCTTCTCCTGTCAGTAACCAATCACAACCTCGTTCAGAAGAATTGACAGGCTCCCGTCAAATCCACGTGGGGGCAGAGTTGCCGCATCTTTTCCAAATTCCAAGAATCCCGTCAGTCTCACTGTCTCATTTCGAGAGTCACCAGGATTGTGGCAACTGTGCAATGTTGGGACGAGGGGACAGGATGGGATTGTCTGAGGTGTTTGTGTAGGAAGTCATAAATCTGTAAGTTAGTGTTCAAAGGAGCCACCGAATTGCACTCCTTGAAATAAAATGGAGTATACAGTTTTCATTTGTCCAATTCTCTTTACATTCCCTCCACTTATTCACCCATGAGATAATTGTTTTACGAGTTGGAGCTGGTCTTCTGCCTCGGTCATCTCCAAATAGTCGTCGAAATGACAGCTGTACATGCACCACACTCTCATGTTTCGTGTAATTATCAACTGCAAACACACGATGTTGAATAAAGCATGTAGGCTACCAATGTAACAATAACGGTAACGTCAGGTATACTGTTGTGGTTAACCTTTGGTACCAACTTAAAAATAGGTAATATCCCATGCCCACCTTGTATATATATATATATTTTTTTTTCATTGGGTTATTTTACGACGCTCTATCAACATCTAGGTTATTTAGCGTCTGAATGATATGAAGGTGATAATGCCGGTGAAATGAGTTCGGGGTCCAGCACCGAAAGTTATCCAGCATCCACCTTGTATATGTTTCAAATATTTGCTAATGAAAGTCGTAACAGAAACAAAAAAAAAAAAAAATCAAGACTTTATAAAACGTTAGTATTTTCTCTAGGTACTATTTCGCAAGGATTCATTTACTTACATCTACGAGTATGACTACTGTGCAGAAATATGAACTTCAGCAACTCGATACGGACTGAAAGTTCTCAAATTTTACCCCAAGTGATGAGTGAATTTTTCCGTTGCCAAAACTCTCTGGACGGCAGCAGTAATACACTCGGCTTGTAAAATTGAGTACCGGGCGTTTCCGGAGGGTAAAAAGGGTTCGGAGAGTAGTGCCGACCACATCACCTCATTTTAGTGCTAAGGTCACGGAAGGATAGAACTCTACCTCCATGCCCCGTGCGCCTATGTTTTTTTTTTTAAATATCACGTATTCAACCGCAAATAGTACAGAGGGTCGTACTGTGAAAGTCATGAGCAGGGAAAGGATTTATATGTAAATACATATTTACTTATAAAGCTAATATAATTTATATTTTGCATTATCTTTATGTTTCACAATGTGTAGGGTTGAAAAATCCTACTTTTATTTTCCATATTTTTCCATATTTTAGAGTTTAGTACATATTTTCGTTAATTTCCATATATTTTCCATATTTCATATAAAACAGTCCATATTATATTAGGTTTAACAATAAAACAAAACAAAATTCCATTAACTTTTAAAAATACATTTCAACAATAGAGATTTAAACACATGTTCAGTAATCCCTTTAACATCAGAGTTATTTGAAAATTAGCAGTCCTATCAACAATGGGAAAGTAAGTTACAAAACTGTATTAATTTAATTTAAAATTTTTAACAGACTTCAGTTGTGCAGCTCAACAGTTAAATGCCAGTCAGAGTACACATAGGTTCAGTTTTGTAAATCATACTATAAAGACGGTAAATATGCCAAAAGTACGTCATTCAGTCAATTTAAAATCAAAACTAACAAGTTACATTTCAGAATTTAAAGAAGATGGTTTATCAACTGACAATAAAATATTATTTTGTAATTTGTGTCAGTGTGCAGTATCATCTACACAAAAGTTCCTGGTGCAACAACACATTACAACTAGTAAACATCAGGCCAACAAACAACTAAATTCCAAGCAGAGACAATTGTTTTTAACACAACCAACAACATCGAATGTAAGATCTGAGTTTAACATCGACCTGTGCCGTTCTCTCATCTCTGCTGATATTCCTCTCTACAAACTAAAGAATAAGGTCTTCAGGGAATTCCTTGAAAAATATACTCAACATACAATCCCGGATGAGTCAACACTTAGGAAGACGTATGCTCCATCCATCTACGATGAGACAATACAGAAGATAAGAGATGAAATTAAAGATAGTTCAATTTGGGTTTCCATTGATGAGACTCCCGACAAAGAAGGTAGACTTGTTGGTAATGTAGTTATCGGTTTGTTAAGTGAACAATATTCTGAACGAATTCTTTTACATTGTGATGTTCTAGAAAAGTGCAATAACAAAACTATAGTTAAACTGTTCAACGAAGCTATGGGTATCCTGTGGCCAAAGGGTATTATGTACGATAATGTGTTATTCTTTATTAGCGATGCTGCCCCTTATATGGTCAAAGCTGGACAAGCATTATCTGTTGTATATCCTAAATTGACTCATTTTACTTGTGTGGCGCATGCATTTCATCGTGTGGCAGAAGTGGTCAGAGACAATTTCCCTAAAGTAGATTTGTTGATTTCATCAGTGAAAAAAGTATTTCTCAAAGCTCCCAGTAGAGTTAACGTGTTGAAAGAAATGTACCCTGAAATTCCATTGCCACCAAAGCCAATTTTAACTAGATGGGGTACATGGCTAGAAGCAGTTGAATATTATGCCGAACATATAGACTCTATTAACAATGTTCTCCTTGCATTGGACTCTGAAGATGCAGTCTCAATTGATACTGCGAAAACAGTTACCTGTGACATAAGTGTGAAGAATGACTTAGCTCACATTCAGCATACATTTTCATGCATCATAAAAACGCTCAAAAGTCTCCAAAATAGGCACCTTTCACTATCTGAAAGTTTTGAAATTATAAATAGTACTGTGGAACAACTGAATCGTGGTAGAGGTAAAGTTGCAGATGCAGTAAGAGCTAAGGTGGACACTGTACTTTCAAAAAACCCTGGATATGAAGAACTACAAAAGGTTGTTGCTGTGATGAGTGGTGAATCAACAGTGAAGATTAACTTGGACTTATCCCCAGCAGACATTGTGAAATTGAATTATGTACCAGTTACTTCTTGTGACGTCGAACGCTCTTTTAGTCAGTATAAATCTATCCTCAGAGACAATAGAAGAAGATTCACTTTTCAGCACTTGAAAGAAATGTTTGTAACCTATTGTTATGGTAACAGACAATAAAAATTGTGTTTTGTTGAAACTACATTGGAAGATAAGGTACGTCCATTATATTTTTTGTTTAGTTTGATTAAAATGTACCAATATTTAACGTACATAGTCATTTTTTTATAATTTTAAGTCCATATTTAATTCCATATTTTGGTAAAAATCCATATTTAATTCCATATTTTGGTAAAAATAACTACATATATATTTACATATTTCATATATTTTTAGTCCATATAAATCCGTTCCCTGGTCATGAGCAACACATTGCTATAATTTCAATTTCAACAATGTAACAAAAACGATTAGGCCTATATGATTATAATCTACAAACTTTACACTACGTATTGACATACTGTGATGTCATTAACTTCCATCATGTGACCACAGGCAATGTTTGTAAAATGGTCGACAACGATGGTTCGTTTCGACAGCGTGCTATCATTAAATTCCTTATTAAAGAACAAAAATCCGCTACTGAAATTCACCTCAAACATCAGCGTGCATGGGCGCCAGCAGTGTTAGGAGATGGGTGAAACATTTCGAAGATGGGAACATGAGCATCCAAGATGAGCCTCGCAGCGGTCGCTCTCGAACTGCCTCCACGGAACGCAACAAGTAAAGAGTTGATGAGTTCTGGGATGCATTTTCGTTTAATTTCTTAAACCTCGACAGACCATTAATGCTGTCCGCTATATTCAGACAGTTTTGAAGCTCCGTCGTGCATTGCGCGAGAAACGCCCTGGAAACAATATCATCCTGCAACACGATAACGTGTGGCCTCACATAGATCGTGTCACCGTAGAGAAAATCAGAACATTTGGGTGGGAAACTCTTCCACAATCTTCCTACAGTCCCGACTTGGTACCCTCCGACTACCATCTTTTCGGTTCTGCAAAAGAGCAGCTGCGAGGCCAATGCTACGAGACGCTGGAGGACATCCGGAAAGCAGTGCGTCAGTGTCTTCGGGAAGATGGAACGGACTTCTACAGCAAGGGAATTTTCAAACTTACAGAACGGCGGGAAAAATGATTGCAAAGAAATGGAGACTATGTTGAAAAGTGACAGAAAAGTCTGTAGATCAAAACGATATACCTGGTTTGTTTAAAAAATAAAAATTAACTTTTATAACAATGGGTTGCTCATGACTTTCATGATGATCCTCGTATCTATCGGATTTTGAGTTAAAAACGCATTGTTTAAAAAATTTAACAGAGACAGACACATGAACTGGGGTCGAAACGGAACTAAACCTTGAAAGATGATTATCATATTTTTATTCAAATCTTCAATTCTACACGCTTCAATCAGAGTGAAAGTAAAACGAGGAAATCCTTCTCAGAGCATTTATGTTGTTTTAAGTGGATGGAAAATCTTCATCCTGTAATTTTTAGCAAGGAAACAGACAAGATACACGAATGTTAATCAACTGATGTAAACTATATTCATAGGCATATGATGACTCATTGCGCATAACAAAACTCTCTCATAAATTTGTAAACTTACTTCACCGCTGTTGTAACTTAGAAGTAAATACTAAAAACGTCGAAAACCGCGAGTCGTACTTGGCCAAGTGCAGTTGATTTAAATCGTGCAGTTCGCATGTTGCTGTGTGAAATAAAACACTTGCTGGTGGGCGGACAGACAGTGAGATCTTCCCGGCAGAACCTTTGACTCGCCGACTGGGTTGAGTAGGTCATAACGGACCGGCCACATCTCTCTTACTCCTCCTCTCGTTCTCTGTCTACAGAGAATTAATAGGATTTTATTCAGCAAGTGGACGGGTTGAAAGCCACGTGAACGTTTTATGACGCAGGAATGAAATAGCTTTCTTAATGGTATCGCACATTTGTTGAAGTTACCGATCAACAAATGATGCCATTCACCTTGGCAGGCCAGCCGTAACCAAGTCAGCTGAAGGCTTCTTACCAAAAGGACTGGAGCTCGATCCCTGGCATATTTGTGGTAACAGAAGTGGTCCACATTCCGTCGCAAGTTTAAATCCGTACTCCTGAGTAATCGCATAATTCGCTTCATGCTTGTACTGGGATAATTGATTCATATGCCATATTGTTCATATCTTTAATTCTGATTTGGTAGAGACCAGTTTCCCTATTATTGGTTCCTTGGACTTATCTAAAATAGTTCGTGAAACATCAATTTTTACAGTCCGCTGAGTTAGCTCTGTGGTAGCGAGTCTGCCTACAGACTAGCCGGCCCGGGTTCGAGTCCCGGCGCGGTCAGAGATTTTCTTGTAAAATTTCCACCTCTGCACTAGGAGAGTTGGTGGTGCACAACTTCTAATCACTAAATTGTGCACCAATATGCCTGGATTAAATCTCAAATCTGTCCGCAGTGCATATGAAGGGAAGGCATATGTCACTGTTGATAGTGATTCGTCCGTCGGGTGGGGACGTTAAGCCTGGCGGCCCCCTTGGTGCTATTGGACAGGTAACAGGCTACGTGCCGGCACTGGGTTTCCCCTTCTCCCTTCCCATTCTCTACACTACACTTACACGAACATTTAACATACACTCGCCCTAATACACGCCATCACTCCTCACAGATACACATCATGCATAACGTGGCCCGTCGAAATGGTGTGCTATTTGAAAATGGGTCACAGTCCTGCCTTCTATCCGCAGTATGCGGAACCCGAATCACGCAAGTGAAGTGGCTAGGCATTAGACACACACACACAATCAATTTTTACATCTGAATCTCCCTCCAAGATCACAATATTGTTTTTTCATCTATCGACTGACTGTTGAATGGTATCGATTGTTTCATGAATGGTGTCAACTTTTTGAATGGTGGGTCCTGAACTGAGCATATGTCTTCATTTCAATATTATTTAAATAAAAAATAAGGACATTCAACATACTATGAAATAAAATACTGTACGTTATAAGGGCGATAGTGTTTCACGTACATTTCGAAATTCTGGCCTCGACTGAATTCCTAGTAATACCTCATATTACTTCCATGTAATGTAACTATAACTATAACTGTTCTCGAATGTCTTTTCTCCTGATCTCCAAGGGAATAACCAGCGAATTGTCGTAAGAATCTCATTTCTGCATATCCAATTCTTTGTTTATCTTTTCTATTTATCTTATCTTTCTATTTTCTGCTCCAAAGGTCAAGACTGGTACTGCCATTGTTTTTAAAATATGATTTTGTGTTTTCAAGTGGTTTTATTCCGTAGTATTCTTCGTACTGTTCCACGTACCAATTGTAATTTATTTAATTTCTCGCCTATGTCTGTTTCTTGTAGATAGGAAATAACGTAACCCAAATGCTTACGATCTGAAACCTGTTCAATATTATTTTCAAACTAATAAAATTTAATTCGATTTCTGCGTTTTCTAACTATCTGCTGATGTTCCTAAAATTAGATATTTATTAGGTCGTCGGCAAATAAAAGTGTTAAAATTAATTATTATTTTAAAATATTATAATCATTATCTAGGCTGTCTTGCCAGAGCATGAGAGCCGTGATTAGGCTTCATAAATGTTGAACAGTGCCGGCGACAATGGACAATGAGCTTCCTTGCCTGACTCCTTGATTTAGAACATACAATTTTTTTTTATCTTTGAAATTGCCTGTGTCAATACTTGATTCCGTATTATTATGATACATACTTTGAGGAAATCCTGTTTTTTTTATTATATTTGATATCTTGATTTATTATTATTATTATTATTATTATTATTATTATTATTATTATTATTATTATTATTATTATGGATTAATCTTGCTCAGGATAGGGACCAATGGCGGGCTTTAGTGAGGGCGGCAATGAACCTCCGGGTTCCTTAAAAGCCAGTAAGTATTATTATTATTATTATTATTATTATTATTATTATTATTATTATTATTATTATTATTATATTATTGTGTAATACAGTCCAACCCAAGTTCGAAGCACACTTCTTTAATTATACTTTGAACAATTCTGACACTATTTAAGTTCCCTGTAGTATAAATCTAATACCAGGTTTATCTGATGATATTCTATCTTTAAACTTTTTCTGATTCGTATCATCCTGGCTTCTGAGCCATAATGAATATACTAATTTCACCACAGTCGTGATGTTCGCTTATATACAACTAATGGGGTTACTATACAAAAATAAGGTATCTTTTGAAATTACTAAGACTTTTGTTAAACATGAGGGTTCCATAAAATAAGAACACCTACTTCATTCATAAAAGAACGTATTTATGTAAAAAGCGATTAATATGCAATTCAAATAAGACCGCTATTGTGTTCTTAAATCGTTAATAGCCTGTGGAATGAAGACAGATTACAGGACCCACACCCCAAACCATTTAGAGCTTTAAATCTTCTTAGGACGATAAAATATTCTTTAATGCATTCGTAATTACACCGAATAAGATCAATCCGCGGCACCAGAGACTTAACCTTTAACATTTTGCGAAATAAATTTTAGGGAGCGAGGGAACGTTGTAATCCGCACAAGAATAATCGGAATAGCTTTAAATGTTGTATTTCAATACAGACGTTATGAAAACAAATGAAATGAAACAATTGAAAATCAGTATACCGAAGTTAAACTGCATTACCCTATGAATTAGATGTACTTCATTTTCTTATGTAAAATTTTATATGTATATTTTCAGCGCTTTTAAAACTATGCTGCCTGTCGATCCGGAGTTGCGCTCAGGCGTGGGTTCGATTCCCGCTTGGGCTGATCACCTGGTTGGGGGATTTACGAGGTTTTCTCCAACCGTAATGCGAGTGTCGGGTAATATAAGGCGAATCCTCAGTCTCATCTCGCTATCGCGAATTTCATTGATGATAAATAACCCCACAGTTGATAAAGCGTAGTTAAATACAAGCAAAAGAATTGTCCTTAATTCTTAACAACTGACTTGGATAATGCCCACTTATAAAATAAGTAAATAACAGAGGTAAGTAATTAAAAAGCAATTTTCTGCCTTTAACAGCAATTTTGGTCTTACGCCATGCTAACCTCATAGCAAAGGAGATCCACTAATTGTCAGTGCCTAGTGGTGTTTCTAAATCTTCCATTTAAACAATACTGTATCAACTGCGAGATTACCTAGAGTCGATGAAATTGGTGAGAGCGAGATAAGACCGAACATTCACCACAGATTATCTGACATTTGTCTTACAGTTAAAAAACCCAATCAGGTAATCAGTGCAAACCGGGTTCAAGCACAGCCCCAGATAACGAGAACAGCTGATCTAGACCGGTGGCGGTTTGGAATGCAAATACCCATGTGAATCAAGAGAATGTCAAAGGATTTCAAAATAATAAAGTAATAATAATAAAAATAATGACCAGGACGTCCAAGATACACATGGAACGGAGGCCCGAATATGTCCTAAGACCTATTCATGTAAGGAATAATAATAATAATAATAATAATAATAATAATAATAATAATAATAATAATATAATTAACAAAGTGAAAAATCAATAAAATATACATGTTTCGTAGTAATTTGAACTACTTACTTTGGATTCTACACTTACTGGATTTAAAGCACTTGATTCAGATTCTTGAAAGATTATCACTACTTGATTCCAGAGTTATGCTAGATTGCCGCAAATATACACAAATTAAAGATTATATTTGTGCAAATTGAGAAATGCTTGTACAATGTACAACATTCTAAATAATTTTGAAGACAGATCAAATGAATGAGAGATTTTAGGCTTTCACTATGTAAAGCCCAAAAGCCTAATTCTGAAAATTAATAAGGTTTTGGAATTTGTTACTCTCAAACCATACTACCATATTCTACTAAATTTACATTGTATTAAAATACCGGTACGTCTATTTTTATGAATACTCCAAACATTGACAGCATTTGGGAAATCATCATCCCTGAACATCTATTGCTCAATATCTTCTTGAACATTGCCTATTCCATTAACATTTCATTTAAATCGACAGATTCTCCAGAACTAATTAGTTCATACACATCTCTGATTTCTGACTTCATGTTCGTTTCTGAAGTTTTCTCAAGTCCAATGGGATCGTCGCATTTTTTAATATTTACATTTAAAAGTTTACGGAGTAGCAAATGCGACTGTTAAACCCTGTATCATACTTACTTACTTACTGTTTCATAAATGCTAACTTTCAGATTTTTTGACAGCAGACTGGATGATAAAAGCTTATCAACCGAATAATAACAGGCATTGCCCATATTTAAGTAATTTTAACCCTTAACTTGGCAAAACTTCATTTCTCACACTAATTTATTAAATCTTGTCGGACCGTAAAGAAAACAACTATCGCAATGTCCATATTTTTATATGTTGTACAATAGTGACATTTTAATTTTCCTACCCATTTTTTTATTGTTCTATTAAAATTATAGCATACAGGCTATTAACCTGTTGTATCCTATAGTATACATTGCCAATTTAAAGGTTAACTACTGCCTTCGGATTCTACAGGCACTAGTACTGGATTTAAATCACCTGAACTCGATTTTTGTAGAGCATCACTATTTGATTCATACCTGTGGCATTGAGAACAGTAAATCTATACATTTTATTATCCACTACCCGGCTAAGTAAGTCTAAAATGTATCGTGTGAACACCTTTCAGTACCAATAAAACAAAATAAAATAATAACATGCATTGCTTAGAACCCATTCCATCGTAGCTGACGCATGGCCTTGTCATCTCGCGCAGGTCACGTGGGCGGCAGCACGTGGAAGTCTTACGTGTAGACGCATTTTCGTCCACAGCGCATCCAAGGTCATGTTTTAACCACCGTGGAGCGGCTTCTATAACTCCCAAACGTTAGGAGTGTACACCTCACATCCAATAATTTAAAACAGCAGTCAATTCCGTACTTTAAATAGGAACACGCATTCAATTTAAACGTGTTTATGGATTACAACATTTATGTTTCTAATTCTGTGCCCTTTCACTACATTATTAATAGCAAATCCAACAAGCGTTTGGAAATATTGGGAGTGGAGTCTGTCTGTTCTCTATTCTTCCATTTCTATTGTATGCAGAGGTGTTTATTGCTCCGAAGAAAAAAAATTCACAAAACGCCATACATCGCCCTAACAAAATACATTCTTTGTTCAGAAGGGTCGGCACAGGTAGCGTTCGCAATTCTAACCTACCCCACTTGGACGCACCCTAGCGTGTCAATATTCAGTTCCCGCCGCCTGCGTCCCAACCTACCCTACAGCAAATACAGAGATACAGGGAGAAGCAGTAATGCTTTCTCTCCGTCTCTCTAAACCGCTTACTGCAGTCTGGCCAGTCAGACGAGGCTACGCGAGAGAAGGCGCCGCGTCGTGAAAGCTCATGGTAACAGACCATAACAACCACATAGCTTAGTAGTTGCCGAGAATTGGAAGAGAATTCAAACGCATTTTGGAAAAACTAGCCAAGCTTGTCTTTGCAAAAGAGACGCTTTAACAGCTTCGAATACAGCCCGTTATCGAGAAAACGTCAAATTTCGCTTAGCAATAATCTGTAATACAACTGTTTCGAATTAAAAATTATTATAAGATGGCTGATTGAACTGCGATAAAAAATATACATAAATACAGGGACATCATTTTATTTTTATTAACATTTTTAATATTAACTTGCCTATACATCTGGATCAACGCCGTTTGCTACCCCCTTCCACGACTGGAGTTCGATGATACTGGCATAATATACAAACAAATCACTTTACTAGGTATAGGAGGGAAGAAAAGCAGTTCATCCATTTACGTAAACTAGGAAATATTGCGCTTTTGTGTTTGATAATTTTCATTAGGTTTTTATTTAATCAGAATACAGTACAGTATTAACAATGAGTGTTTTACTCACGAACTGAGCTGTCCATGAGGACGTATTCATTATGCAGTGTATATTATACTGTCTACAGCATATTATCATACAATATAGAGAATGAAGTTAAATTGAAAAATAATCATAATATGGATATTTAAACACATTTTTTAAAATGGTGGCCGTTCATTTCGATATAGGCTTCAGTTCTAATGTGCATATTATCGCACTATAGACTATTGTACCTAATTCCAATTACCAGTTTCGTTCTTCGTACTAGTAACTCATGTTGAAATAATTCTGTACCTAGTCTATAAAAAAGTACCTTACGTAGTGTAAATTCAACCTTCACTTCTGCTTGATCCGAAAAGGTAAACATTACTCAGACATACTATCTACTGTCCGTCCAAGTGGTTATGTCATAGGGTCGTAGAAAGGGAGGAAATCACGTGACAGTTAATTACTTAACGAGGCCCTTTTATTTAAGTTATTTTAGACAGTTGTATAATATTACGTAGACGTCCAATTCCTAACAGAAATTAATGTTCTCAGAAAAGAGCTAAGCCAGCCCAGCCACTAGCTGGCGAATAAAAGCTGGTGGGGGAAACCGGGATGCGACGTAGGCAAATGGACGACAGTACCTGTGCGAAAATTATTCAATATTGAAAGCTCTTTCGTCACTGAAAAACATGAACATATTTTTGGAACGTACTGTTTACTATGACCGTAAGGCTACTATGACTGTATATGCGGTCTTGGATCTGTGTGGAGGACGGTTGAACTTCATTACTAGAAGGGGTGGGAGTGAAGTACATTCAAAAACTCAGGTACAATAAAAACTGAAGTAAAAATAAAATGATGTCCTTGTATAAATAAATCAGTGGCGCGATAGCCCATGTGGGGTCAAGGCCTACCAGCCAATTGCTGGTCTCACGTTCACATGTCTCAGCAGAGGCGCACGATGATCCTCCCAGTTGTTATATCGGCTTACGAAATCGGATTTCCCTACTTACTGTACCTCTCCAAATTTATCACGATGCTGAGTGGGCACCGTTCCCAAACTGTCTGTCACCTAGGATTTTCTTTTCCACACTTCTAGCCAAAAGTTCAGGTTTTCCATTTTCGACCTACACTATACTGACATATTATAACGGCGCTTTCGTGACATCAGATCTTCAACCATCTATAAAATAGGACATATTTCATAACGAACATCCAGTCTCTAGCGTTCTGAAAAGGGAGAGAGCAATGCTGGAGTATTCAGAAAAGGACTGGATTGGAGTTTCTCCACTAATGATGGAAAAGTAAAAATATTAAACAGAAAGAAATGGTTCGAAAGTTGTTTTTTTCTTTTTACTTGGTTATCTAACGACGCTATATCAACAAGGTTATTTAGCGTCGATGGGACTGGTGATAGTGAGATGATATTTGGCAGAGGATTCATCATAGGTCATAGATTTCCTGAAATTTACCTTGCGGTTGGGAAAACCTCAGAAAAAACCCAACCAGGTAATTAGCCCAAACGGGAAAGATTTTAAAATATGAAGAACGATTTATTATTATTATTTTCAAACCCATTTCATATTGATGTCACACATGTTCGATCAGATTTGCAGGTGGAGGTTATCCGTCTACAAAATGACATATGACTTTAACATATATAAACAACTTTGTAAATTAACATACCCAAATTTAGTTTCATTATGAAAACTGCATCAATGTTTGGCTCCACCTATATATGCAAACAGTTTTCTTCGCAGATGAAGCTGGCGAAATCAAAATTGAGATCCAGGTTTACAGACGATAATTTGAAGAATCAGCTCACAATTGCAATGACTGACAGGCCTATTATTCCTGATTTCAGATAACTACACCTGTGGGATAATGATAAGTGATTTGATAAATTTGATGGATTTGTTTTCTAGTAGCCTATTTCCTAATAGCACATTATTCTGAATTTGTTTCTTATGGTCAAAGAGATTAACAAGGTTGTCTGGTATGGTATCTCTTAGTAGTTCGAAAGAGAAGACGTCTTCCTCGAGAACAAATGGTTATGAAAAGAAAATCAAGGAGATCTTAAGAACTTATTTTTAATACGCTTAAAGAGGAGGTAAATAACAGATTACAAAATCGGCTGTTGCCGCACTTTATATCGACTGATTACGACGCAACCGTAATGACCATAATTTTGATTATCACCTAAAAAATGTATTCCACAATCTTGATAACGTAAAACAATATATCGTAATTAATTACTTATTGTTGCAAATATACTTCAAGTAAAGAAATTTAAAATTAAGTGTCAGAAACTAACGTGTGACATCGCAGGTCTGTGACAAAAGTGTAATGCGTGACAAAAGACGATGTGACGAAAGTGTAAAGTGTGAAGAAATGTACCTATGTTAAAAAATTATGACAAAACACCTAAACCCACTTAGCCTATAGCTACTGACCATTTTTTGTGTTTAAGATGACATCTTTGGTTTTGCACAAGCCACCACTGGTTACATACAAAGTCTGTCAGATGCTTGGCGGGAGATCGCAAACTCAGTAAAAGGCGTAACTACATCATCGTGTTCGAAATATCAGAATTTTGAAGTAAATACTCCGTCGTGCCGTGACGATTCTACGTTATGCCAGTCCCAGTGGAATCTCCTTTAGCTTCAGAAGGAAACCAATTGATTAGTCACTCGGGATAAACTCTTATGAGATGTCAAAATATTCAAAATTTTCATTCATTACCAACATCACTGAACAATGTATTCTAAATCCGGCATCTTCACCAAATGCGTTATATTCTTCGTTATCGATCCAGTTCTTGGATCTTCTCTGATTACAAGCAATTACATACCAACAAGCTTATTAAAAGATCTGACATGACTTTATTTCCTCTTCTGAATTGTAAAACTGAAACCAGATGCGAGTGTACGCCATCTACTACATATACGATAAGAAAATATTTAATTTGCTGTTTTTAATACCTCGTTCGAGCAGAAACATTTTGATCTTGAAACTATATTCTGTAGCTTCAATGTGTACAGCAGCAAAATAGACGAAAAAAACTTGCAGAAGCAAGTCGGTAGCAAGTTGCAATTATGCAACTCGTCTTTAAAAGCTTCCATTCTGCTTGGCGCTCAACTTTTCTACTATATATGGTGCCCAATTTTATCCCAGCAACAGCAGAACAGCTTCTACTAGTGTAACGGGTCGTTGACCCACAACCTGGAGCAGAGGGACAGAACAGGTTGTGGAAACGCCAGTAGCTCCCCACAGCTGCAATTACTTCACACCTGACATCATTGACAGGGGTGCCAAATGAATTATATACTGATGAGACACATGAAAGGAGTCACTCCGCTCTACCTCCACACATGCATTTGCAAACAATGCAACATCTTCTTAATTTGTGTATACATACAGACACCAATTTTGTACGATATCAAATACCTAGTGAGTAACAGAAATCTAATTTTTAATTATACATTGAAGAAAATAAGTGTGAATTGGAATTTTTTATTTTATTGGGTTATTTTACGAAGCTGTATCAACATCTAGGTTATTTAGCGCCTGAATGAAATTAAGGTGATAATGCTGGTGAAATGAGTCCGGGGATCAGCAACGAAAGTTACCCAGCATTTGCCCGTATTGGGCTGAGGGAAAATCCCGGAAAAAACCTCAACCAGGTAACTTGCTCCGACCGGGATTCCAACCCGGGCCACCTGGTTTCGCGGCCAGACGCGCTGACCGTTACACCACAGGTGTGGACCGTGAATTGGAAAGACAGGAGGCTGTTCAGTAACCTATACAGTATGAAACAACGAGTCAAAGTCAGGATAGGAGAAGAAATGTCTGAAGGAAGTGAAATAGGGAGAGGGGTACGACAAGGATGCCCTTTATCATCTACCCTGTTCAACATCTACTTGGAGGATTTGGTGAAGAAATGTTTTCAGAACATGGAAGGAGTAAAAGACGGAGAAAGAAGAATAAAGTGCATACGATTATCTGATGATATGACATTGTTAGCAGAAGAGGAGACGATACTAAGGGATATGCTAAAGGAGCTATATGACAGCAGTATGAGATGAAGATAAATGCAAAAAAGACGAAGACCGGTTGTCGCAAGAAAAACAAAGAAGGTAAACTTGCGAATTCTAAATGAGACAGTATAGCAAGCGGACAGCTTGGGATGTATCTACTATAAGCAGTAACATGAGCTGTAGCCAGGAAGTCAAAAGGATACATAATACGAATGGCAAAAGAAGCTTTTAATAGAAAAATGAGCATCTTCTGCGGATCTCTGAAAAAAGAACTAAAGAAGAGACTAGTGAAGTGCTTTGTGTGGAGTATGGCATTGTATGGGACAGATACATGGACATGGAGAAGACTGGAACGTGTGAAGTGGACAGATAGAATAAGAAATGAAGTTGTGTTGGAAAGAGTGGGTGAAGAAACAATGATGCTGAAACTAATCAGGAAGAGGAAAAGGAATTGGTTGGGTCACTGGTTGAGAAGAAACTGCCTACTGAAGAATGCACTGGAAGGAATGGTGAACGGGAGAAGAGTTCGGGGCAGAAGAAGATATCAAATGATAGACGACATTAAGATATGTGGATTATATGCGGAGCCTAAGAGGAAGGCAGAAAATAGGAAAGACTGGAGAATGCTGGGTTTGCAGTGAAAGACTTGCCCATGGGCAGAACACTTATGTATGTCTGTATAGTAGATATTACACCGACTGTGTCTTTACTTGGTGCTCTTGCTATGCAACGAAACGGCTAGTGAATTTACTACTTCGGCTATTAACCTGCAGCATTCTTCACGACTCCAGCTATCTCTCTTGGAGTCTCCTTACGGTTGGCTTACATTTTAGGGCTATGAATGGAATGCTGCCCACATTTTACATACACGTGCCAGGCCGTCGTCCTTGTATACTGAGATTTTATCATTCAGTATCTTTGTGATAATGAAATCTTTACGACCGAATTAAAGGGGAAAAAATCGATACGAACATGCTGGACTATCTTCTTGTCTTCAGGAGAAAAGAGCGCGTCGGCAGGAATTGCATTTAATTTGGTACGGTTTCGGTAAGCATCAAGAGTTAGAAGTCGAAATTCTTTATTAAGAATCCCTGGAAGGAAGATAAGAACAGACGGTAAAGAAGAAATAAAAAGTGAACTGGCTGGGTCTCCTAAATGAAACCACTTATATTACCTTGCACGTTGTTTTTCATGTCTTCCTTAACGGCAAAAGACAAGTTGTAGGAACGAACCCTTTGCAAAATGGGCTACGTACCGGCATCGGCATACCCGCATGCTTCGTAAACGTTTCCAAATACAGTATAATAGTTCATAGCTCACTTCTGCTAGCCTTTGGCACGAACCATGAGTTCACCGAGTTGCGGATCGAATTCTGACTCCTAAAGTCTCGGGTTCCAGTCCCGATAACCATAAATGAATGCGATGCACACAAACAGAGACACGGCTGAAAACTATGAAGTTATATCCCTTCTTTACTTTTATTCCTTAACATATTATTCAAATACCTGCATTGAAACAGTGTGCTCGACTGAGACAAGTGGGAATAAGCTTGGAGCTCACATAACTGCATTGGTGCCGAGACCCCTTAAAAGTTGTTGAAATGGGAGTTCTTACTGTTCAAATTTTTTTGTCTCTCATGTAATTGGAATACTAAAAGAGAAAAGGTCGAAGCAGCTACATGGGGAAAGATATAAAATAAGGACAAAAGGGGTGAGAGGGAAATAAGAGAGGAAAACAGTGAGCAAAGAAGAGATAGAGTAAGGAAGAAGAAAATGAAAGTGAAGATAATTTATGTGTACTTGAAATGTTGATTTACAGCAGCCAAACAACCAGAGAGCACCTGGATAGGAGGAAATGTCTGCGCATAATTAACTGAGCAGCTTACACGGGAAGACTATCCATCGCAGCAGGTCATGCATTATACAGAGGACGGAACTGCCACGCGTCTCGCAACCTGATCCGTCACTAGCGAAATTATGAAACGTACGCATTGACACACGACTGGGCTGGACATGACGTTTTCCGGCTCACTAAATCATTCCTCAATCCTTCGGTATTAGTGCACTGCTGCGGAAATTATTACATTACAATGTGATAGACTCTAAATCATTCCGGAATCCATCAGTATTAGTGCACATATACGGAAACTATTACCTTACAATACGATAGAGTATGTAACTTCAATCTTATAAAGCAATACCGGTATATATTGTTGTGCATATTTATACATAGGCCCATATTACATGACGATTTTTACGTTATTAATCCATATTTTCTTAACTACCAACTGTCCAAGCAATATCTGCAAGAACCAATAAATCTTCTTGAATCAGGCTTCACTAAAAGTATTATGGACATCCTATTAAGCTAATAAAATACAGGCCAATTAATTATTTTGTACACAAAATACAATGAACTGTAAGCTTCACTGCACTTGCATTAGTTTTATGTGAATATAGGATGGTAAGTAATTGGGGGTAAAAATCACAGCTGTGCAAAGGAGACTGCCCCTAGAAAGCCATATCAACAACATCCCTACTACCCCAAACACCACATTTGCCCATTATAGATTCCACATGAATTCATCACAACTTGAAATGAGTCCGATATTTTTATGTATGTATTTATTTACACTGCAAGTGGGGAAGTACCCGGTGGCAGTGGTAAGTAAATTATGGTGACTATTACACTTTTACATCTACTACTTTTGACCAATAAAACTGTACGGAACGACATCTTTCAACCAATTATGACTGCGTATCCTACAATTCTATCAACTTCCTAGCATAAGCAACGATGACCATTTGCAACGATAAAGGCACATCAGTCTATCTGAGGATAGATACATAGAAGCCATGTAATGATTATTATACCTACCTTTTTTTACTGCTTTCAAGTAGTTCTGGTAGTTCAGCCTTAAACTTCGGGCAGATAAAGGTGAAATCCCTAGTCCGAAATACGTCTAGTTTGGTATTTTTTGTATTCCTTCCAATCCTTTTTCGTTCTATATTTGGAATTGTCGCAATATTAACTGAAGATGCATACCGCAAACTGCGCTTTCAATAACTGAACTTTTAAGCATTCGATAATTTGTCTTTGCTTTACTATGTTTTACACCATTAATTTCAATCCAAAACTGTATAATCGAAATCGGTGATCCGTAAAATATATCCTCTTCTTTTATATGGACATCTCACGTTGTGCTGTTATAAGTAGATATGGTAACAATTTCAGCATCGAATTCCAAGACTCAAAGATGATGATTTTGCTGACAAACTGATATTCAGTGATGTGACTTTCATATAAGTGGAAAAATCAATCATCATGTTATGACGATTTGGGGATATGAGAATCCACGTGCATATGTTGAGCAAAAACGTGATTCATCGAAGCTTATGTTCTGAGTAATGCTATGTGAAAGGCATACGAACCAACAGTAACAGGGACCTGCTATCTGGATATGCTTAGCGAATGGATGATATCACAGCTAAATGATATGGATGACTTGATCTTTCAACAGAATAACCGACCGAAGCATTTTCATCACAAAGTACGCTGGTAACTTAAATCTACCACGGCGTAGGTTAGGACTTGCAGGAGAGAACGATTTGCATTTTTAAGTTGCCTTCCCGTTCGCCAGATTTAACGCCCTGCGACTTCTTTTTGTGGGGCCACATAAAGGAAGTCGTGTTTGTTCCACCCTTACAATACAGTCCTGCTGAGTTGAGACTGCGACTACCAGGGTTGTTGACAGCAATGATCATGCTATGCTCAGAAAAGTATGGGAACAATTTCATCACCGCATCGGCCGGTGCCGTGTCATAGGGGAAATTACTCGTATATTGAGTTAAAAGTTTGATTTTCTTGTGAAGGTTTTATGAGTATGGGTAAATTAAAATATCTGTAGTAATTAAAGGAAATCGTCGAAATATTTTGTGCTCACTGTGTATCGTGGTTCAAAGTCTCACAATGAAACTTTTTTGTTATTTAACGACGCTGTATCAACTACTGTTATTTAACGTAGATCTTCTACAGCACGGACGTGATGGTATCGAGAAACTGGACGAAAGGGCTATACGAGTTACGACATATTATGGCCAGATTTGTAGGCCATGGTTTCAAAGCGTGCAAGAATAGAAGCTACCACCAACCGGATCCCGAATGGGAGTGCTTGTGGTGCGGCACGCACTCTACTGTTGACAATTATACTTATGCATATTTTGCGATATTCTATTATTATTTATTTATCTAACGTCGATGGGATTGGTGATAGCGACATGGTATTTGGCGAGATGAGGCCAAGGATTAGCAGTATATCATCTGACATTCGCCTTACGGTTGGGGAAAACCTCAACAGAACCCCAATCAGATAATCAGCCCAAGCGGGAATCGAAACCGCGCCCGAGCGCAACTCCGAACCGACGAGCGTCTTATCTGAATGAGTTACGCCTGTGGCTAATTTTGATACTTATGTATGTCCTTTCTATTAACGTTCTTTGCATTTGTTGGCTCAATAAGGTAACAAAATGGCAGGCTTTATATGCAAGTTTATAAGATTTGTTTGTGTGGGGCGAAAATGAACTTGACATAAGCGCAGCTTGTTATCTTGGAGTTGATTGTAATCCAGCCAACGCCAATCCTGACCGAAGGTCTCGACATCCCAGAGAGCTGCGCAGCACAGTTTGAAAATTACTGGCTTTATGATCTCACGCCATACTCAACATATTATCATCGGCTTCCGTTACTTTCAAATCCCAGTGTTTGTTCAAAATTCTCCAGACAGTGAGGCAGAACGGATCAAACTTTCAGCACTTTAAGTATATGATCGTAGCATAGAAACACTGCAAATTCAGAATGAAAAATAACTTACATCGACATCAGAAAACACCTCCCGAGACGGAAGGTTAGTATTGATCCACAAAACCAAGGTGCGTCACAATACACTAGGGTCGGGGGAAACGGGGAAGGAAAGAAGCAGCTACAACAATGCGCGGGAACATGCAACAGGTGGGAGCAGCTGATGTTCTCATCGCAATTCGGAGTTGTGCAAGGTCCTGTACTGTGACAGACAATCCCTCGAGGGGGGAGGGATCTGCGCTCATTTGAATATTCATGATCCACATTACAGAGAGAGCTGTCCACAGCGAGCCCATTCAGGCTTGTAATCAAAAAACATTTTACTTTGAAGCGCCCGCAGCTGTGACATGCCAATCAGTGTGCAAAATCCGTGTGTCTTGCTTCATTACCTTCCACACGCACCGGACGCTGTTTGCAAAATAGCGCGAGGGTGGAGCGTGGAAGCAGCGACAACGGGAGCTGTGTGAAAGGGCCTCGCTGTCACAGACCTTCCTTAGACGCTCCTTTGTCACAACTACACCCACTACTACACTTCTATTGATATTCTTTTACTTTTAACTTCCGTTTCATTTAATCTTTGGATTAAAAAGGGTTTATCAGGGTGTCAATCCTTTGTTTACATAACTTGTTCACACAAAGTAAGGGCAGACAGGCTGTAGTTTACAAGAGTCATAAATGTAACCTTCAAATTAGCTTCGTCTCATGATTGTAGGCTAACGTGAAAAACGAAATTTCAGGGGCAAGGTGTTACATTTAAATTATACTATTTAATTAGTTCAATTTTCACAGACTTGATACAATACTTACATTTTAGAACTCATCACATTTTCATTTGTAATTTAATTGAGATGTTTTATTATTTTTACTTTTTATTAAATTTATTTATGGGACGAGAAGACCCTATAGAGTTTATATATATTATTTTTTTTTATTTTAGTATGTTATTTTACGACGCTTTATCAACATCTTAGGTTATTTAGCGTCTGAATGATATGAAGGTGATAATGCCGGTGAAATGAGTCCGTGGTCCAGCACCGAAAGTTATCCAGCATTTGCTCATATTGGATTTAGGGAAAACCCCGGAAAAACGTCAACCAGGTAACTTGTCCGACTGGGCCACCTGGTTTCGCGGCCAGACGCGCTAACCGTTACTCCACAGGCGTGGACATGTTTTATTATTACATTTTAATTCTGCTGTTCTATTTATATGTCCCGCGCCGTAGCTGTGTGGTCTAAGCCTCTAAGGTGTCATACCTTGGATTAGCGATGGAATGAGCACTGGATCGAGTTCTCATGGTGGAAGAAAGTTTCTCATGAAATCTCGACCAGTGTATGAGATCGATTCCAATCCAGTATCGAGATGAATTTGGGGAACTGCAGTGAGTAGCGAACTCGTGACTCGTAAGTCAGCTATAATGGCTAAGGAAATCACAGTACTGACCACACGCTGCACCTGTACTCGTTGGAAGATCATTCACCCTTGCTATGGTATGAAGACGCGAGGATAGTAGTCGGCTGATCAGGCTTGGTCCTCCATGGGCTGTCACGCCACGGATTTATCTCTATTTATTCTACTTAAATAGTATGAAACCAAAGGATATAGTGGCTTTTTAGCCATTTCTTAATATTGCTAAAAGTAACGTAATATAAATTCAGACAGTAAAAATTGTCTGACATTACAAAGATGTACCGTTGCTATAGTCCCTACAACGAGAATGAAACTCTCATTCATGTTCTTGGTTTCTGCCCCAAAGGGAAGTAGACCTACGTTTTGAAAAAAGTGATAGAGCAAAGAAGTAGATCGCAAACAAAACAGGCAATACGAACCTTGCTTCAGATACCTGGAACAAAAATACCATATACCTTAAAAACGCTGGAAGGTGATTAGATTATTATTTGGAGTGAGTGGAACTATTTCAAAGTGTATGTATGTTCCCCCTCCCCCACCATAGATTTCGTATTGGTACATGAAATCTCCATGATATATCTACACAAATTTTAATTTTGTCTTCGTTAATTGCAAATCACTATTTGTTCAGTTTTATAAATGCATAAATACATTATTAGGCTTTAGGGATGGTTGCCAAAAAAAATACTATGATACGTGGAAATGTTGCATTTTTATATACAAAGAAATTAATTACATGGCTGTAACCTAACAGTAGTCTTTGTTATAGGACAACGAACTATATTTTTCCGGATTCTCTCTCTCAGGGGAACTTTCCCTGCAAAAGGGGATACGACACCGTATTGCAAAGGGTTTTAACGAACTGCAAATACCAGATTCGGTATCAAAATCAACTACAAAATGTTGTTCCATTTCTATCTACATGTTCTACGAACTTTACTAATTTTTTCCAGTACAAATTTCCAAACTGAACGTGGGCATATTCGTAAACTTCCATACGAACATCATTACATTAATGAGAGAGAAAATGTCTGACTGGATACAAACGCAAACATACATAAACACGCATTTTGTTTGTTTTCGAAGTGCCGATAGACATGGTGGTTTTAGCCTGTTGTTTTGAACGATGTTGGGTACATACAGGGATACAAGAGCCAAGAGACAGCAATTATTAGCCTCTCAGTTGAGGTTGAATTTCGAATCCTAAGCTAAAATGCACACTATATTCAGCAAAAAGTTCTGTCACAATAACGACCAGTTAATCTTGATAGCTATTCAAAACGTAATTCTTCAATTGAATGGAATTTGTATGATGTTAGGAGTGAAGCGATTTTGTTACCGTAACAATGCAGACGTTTTGTGAAAAATCTCCCACTCGGAATCAATTACGGCACAAAGAGAATACCATTTCATTAATCGCAGAATACTTAAATTAGTAAGCAATTAATTTCCATGTTTAATTAATTCTCCGGTTTTCCTCTTTAAATGGCTTCTGTAATATTAAAAGGTTTCCACTCACTTTCAGACACGAAGTTTCAATTCATTTTAATCCAAATTACGCTGCCATAATCAACACATGAATACGTTTCCTCTTACTCTGAATGTGAGAGAAAAAAAAAGAGCAATAAAGTGAAACATAACTTAATAAACTCTCTCTGCAGGCTCTAAATTATTATTCCATACTATCCGTGCGATTATTGCTTGTGTAACATGTATGACAAACAAACCTTAGATTAAATCAAAGGCAGAAATATACAGAATTATATTTTATTCATTGTTACTAGCCGTACCCGTGCGCTCCGGTGCACCCGTTAGAAATAAATATAAAGTAATTACATAATTAAAATAGGACATTTTATCCAGGGAACATTCGTGTTTGATAGAAGGATAAATCGTTTATTATATTACTTAATTTAAATTGTATTAAGAAAATTAAAATGCGATCATTTTGATCCAGAGGCCACTCATTTGGTCATAAAAATTATTTTAGGAAATACAGGAAACGAATGTACAGAATAGCCTATCAAGTTTTCTGTGTATAAGAATCTATTTTAATCTTACCTGTCCTTGATTCACTCAGAAGTTACTGTAATAACATTATAGCATTATGCCCATCTAGAGAAACTACACTTTCCAATGGTGAATTAATAATTAATTATACAAATCGGTTAATTTAGCTTCCGGTATTACTTCATACAAACACAGAAACATTCTCTGTAGGCTATGTTTCATAGCTTTCGATTGTTGTTGTTGTCGTCCAAGGCCCCTTATAGACGAAGTCATTTGTTTTTTATTTCATTACACTGCCTTAGATGGGGTTATTGTAATTCTGAAACCCATTTATCTCATTAAATATCAGTCCCATCAAACTTTTGCATAGAATAAAACTTATCGGAAATTAGTTTTAAAAAAACTTTTGTTATGTAATATTTTTCATGAAAATTAATAATAAGGGAGATATTTCGATTTATTTAATTAAAGCCCCCTTATAACCCACCCTTTTAAATAAAATATTTTGCATGCCATATACCCTAAATTCTAAGTTACAACGAACTTAATTCATATTCCAATTTTCATATAAATCGGTTCAGCCATTATCGCGTGAAAAGGTAACAAACATCCAGACAGACAGACAGACAGACATACAAACAAAAATTTCAAAACAAGCGATTTTCGGTTTCAGGGCGGTTAATTACATATGTTAGGACCAATTATTTCTTGAAAATCGAAAATTACCAGAAAAATTTCGGCTACAGATTTATTATTAGTATAGAAGATTACCTCTGCTATATGCTACAAACTGAAGTAATTGGTTACATTATTATACACCAAAGTTACGCATCGTGGCGTCGTGGTCTAAAGCATCCTGCCCAGGACTCGCATTAAGGAATGCGCGCTGGTTTCGAGTCCTCATGGGGAAAGAAATTTTCTCATGAAACTTCAGCCAGTGTATGGGACCGGTACCCATCCAGCATCGTGATGCAATAGGGGAGCTACGAAAGGTAGCGAAAATCCGGTTTCGCAAACCAGCTAAAACGGCTGGGAGGATCTTCGTGCTAACCACACGATACCTCCATTCTGGTTGGATGATCGTCCACCTCTCCTTCGGCATATGGACGTGAGGCCAGCAGCCGGCTGGTCGGTCTTGGCCTTTCATGGGCTGTAGCGCTACGGATTTACTTATTGTATAGCAACTTGTAGAGTTATAGCATAAACAATGTGAGAAATGGTTAGAACGAAATTGGACGTTACGAAACATTAATTTAAAAGTAAAAAAACTTTAGGACTTGAATTTACTTTTACTCACAATGGAAGGCACGTTTACAGCTACAAGAGTGATTTAAGATTACAAATACGTCATGATTCAGTGATCATCGGGTTTGTCATCACGTCACCAGGCACAAAACAGGGTGTCACGAAATATTCTATCACTTCTAGGTTTGTAAACTTTGGGTATGCGTAAAAAAATTCTATTACCAAGAAACCTGATACTGTATTTGTAATATAGATACCGTTTCAATTTGTTGACATAGTTTCTAATACCAGTACATCTTAACGATTTTAACCCTTTCAATATACACAATACTTCTGATTGAGGTTCTGGCTGATATGTATATCTATAATCAGTATCTCACTTGATGATATGTGTCAGAGGAAGAACAATTGTTTTTATGCATCTGAAATCTGATTAGTGGAATATGTAGCTAGTCAGCGATGTATGCACTGGAGGAGGAAAGGAACTGGCCACCCTACCCCATTCTCCTGGCCTAGTTGCCTCATGAGTGATGTCTTATTGGTGTTATTTATGAGGTTCAAACCTGTCTTCGGGCAGTTGACTAAACAACAATATACACAAAAGTAACAATTCGCTAAAGAAGTTGGCCACACAGACGTGATAGAAAACTGATCTCACAGTCAGACTTTAGGATCTTGGGAAACCACGTAAATTATGAATTTATCGCTTTATGCTGTTTACACTATAACCAGCATAAGTTTGTGCAATGACCAAGAGAAGAGATATGCAATTAACTATCAACTCTATACACATGATTTTCTTACTAACTATAGCGCATCATTTCGCAGATTCGTGTTCCATTCCCTGTACTGATTGAAACGATAGTTGCGGAGAAGATTGGTGAACGAAAACGTTCCGGAATTCCCTCGCTTTCCGTAATAAAGAAAAATAAATAATGTCAACAATATGTACTATTTCTTCAATATCTGTCCTAATTTCATATAATTTCATTACAGTAAAAATATTACGCATAAGTGACATAAAAAAGTAGGTGATACGAGATGGACATAGCCTGTCAAATATACAGTTTTCTCTATACGAATAACTCTCGCAACAATGCAGTGAGAAAGTAATGTCGCAGGCCCCATCAGTAATGCCTAGTTGGCCAGACTCGCAGGCATATGGAAGACTGTACGATCTGGAGACCGTTAGGAAATGTACTATGTCTTACTCTCCGGTATTACTGGCATATTCTCCCATTGAGCTCTCGCTACAGGCAATTTAATGCACAACTGACAATTGTCGGGGTGCAGAACGATTTCCTTCTGCCCCTGAGTAGGAGAGAATCTCTGTGCATGTTATGATTAAATTTACAGAGAGCAATAGGTAGGTACTTTCCCCAAGCCATTATCCAAATTTGATAATAATTAGTATAATCATTAAAAATAGTAGACCTATGTGCCTCTTGAAGGTATTTTTCGACTTGCACTACGAGGAAACACGATGGGGCTTGCATGACAGAAGAAAATTTCATGTCTTTATACTCCGTTTCTGATATCTGTGGAGTATAGAAACCGAAACAGTCCTTTGCGCAAGTGATGAGTGGAGGAGGCCAGTCCATTGACCGCTCTGGGGAATGCATTGATTGAAGACAAGCGTCTAAAATGCATCCCCTATAGGCATCCAACAAGGAAAACTCAGTGCGCAGAAACCAGCGGGCGTGACTGTCTCGCGCAGATGACGTATGCTACCGTTCCCAGCATGCTCTCACGCCTACTGCAGTGGAGGGGTATAGCATGCGCGCCGCGAGGAGTACGAGCTGAGTTTTGCTCGTAGGATACCTATACCTATCACCTTCTGTCACGCGCATTTTACTCCTTAGCGGCCGTGAGCTGATGCAGCCCGCAATACACCCCGCACTGATAGGCTCGCTTGTCATAGGCTCCACCAAATGCGTCGATTTACTCCACAGATTCCAGGAACGGAGTGTAGATATGATAGATACGAGTATAATCCCGTCGCTTCCAGCAGCGACAAAGTTACAACTTAATCACTGAGTGATTACAAATGGCCAAAAAAATATCTGGAATGAATCCACAAACTGTGGAGTGATGTGATAACTGAGCGATAAATTAGCCCCTGGATTTGTATACATTAAAGCCCAACTTCAAGCCGTTACATTTTATCTGCTAGACACAAATATAAAGCAAGTGTGAAGCCGTAATAATTCCTCTTAAGATTCTATCTAATTTAAGAATATTACGAAAGAATAGTCACGTGAAAACAACACATTTACAAAGACCCAATCTTTACAGTCTTTACAATGACGCAAGGAATAAAATTCAGAAAATTGATTCTGGAATCTTCTGTAGAGTAGCAAGCACATTGAACATACATAATTGAATAAACAAACGTTCTTTTGTCTCCATGCAAATTTCTCGACAGGTATAACACAATGGAACGAACAGCTGATACAATGTGTATTTTTATTCACTGCCCTAGAACGCCGATTGTGACTAACGGCACAAAGAAAATGTGTTAAAACTGATAAAGAAAACGAGCTTTGTTTCTTTTAAGGAGAGAGTTCATGAATAAATGTTAGTATTACGATTTTGTTTATAAATTAAGTACTACAATTGCAATTGTTATTAAAAGTATGGCGAAAATATAGAAAGTTATGAAGTGCAGTAAAATAATAAAAACGCTTATCGGCGCCGAAGGACACAAAATTCAGATTCCAGTCGCAGTCCAGTTTTGATTTTGTTCCACGAAGTTTCCAGTTCAATAGTAATTCAAGTGGAGAAACTCGAACTGTGAACCTATACTAAACGTTTCCTTTCAACATGGCTTTAACACTAGCCTAGCTCTATAATGACTGGCAGAGGCTGCTACTCTGCAGTAGGGCGTGGCTCATCACATGTCTCGCTATATTTGTATTAAAATTTCTAATGTGACATCATCATGTTCAGCGTAATTACAAGTATGTTTTATTATTTTTACGTCATGTTACATACAACTAGTTTTCCTAAAAACATTTTCATTGATATGTTACTTTTCATTCTGATCGGAATTTTGTGGAGGAAAAAAAACTTGTGAACTATACTCCCGATGATTTTTATTCCTTTCTACTTTATTTCTCGTAAGATGTGTATACAGATAAGAGTTCATAAGGAGTCACACTGAATTTAAAAATACTTCACTGTTACGGACATAATTTCTGCTTTCACATACGAAGGTCAACATCTGCCAAAAATACCACAAACAGTATACCGATAACAAATAATAACGTACACAGCAAAATAACTACTTATGCAAATTTCTTGACGATGTGTCATGACTATATTTTTAACGAACGTAAGTGTTTTTACTTGTTAAATGTCAATGTTCAATTATGTAGCTTTCCTAACAACATATTGATTTAAAACGCTGAACATTAAAACATTACATGAAATTTTCCAAGGAAACTACAATACAATGTTGTATATAATATGAGTAGCCGGGTTTCCATCATACGGCGTTCTTGGAAAACTATACATGATACATTCTGCCAGGACTGCTCAGCAAAGTACTTTGTCTCGTCACCTAGTTAGTGAGGCACTAGCTTACATTCCACAGACTATACACTACACAATATTTCATATTTACAGCTTCGAACATGGAGAGCAAATTTCTAAATGGACATAGTATCGCATGAACAACGAAACTGGCATAATTGAATGGTAGCTGTATTGGAATTTCATAATTACCATTAATCTAGAAGAGTTAGTTTCCTCAGATGCCTGTTTCAGGTGAAAGAAGATGTCACATATTTTCTCATATATTTTAAGCGTTTTGCAACAAGTCAATTCCTTTTATCGTGTTGGCTCATTTCCTTGAACTATCATTCAAAAGATAAATATATCGCCTAGGTGCATAATAATAATAATAATAGTTTTATTTTCCCTGGCAGAGTTAAGGCCATTAGGCCTTCTCTTCAACTCAACCAGGATCAAATCACATACAGAAAATATACATACCGGTATACAAATATGAACTTAAAAATAATAATAAACATAATTCAGTAAAAAAGAGAGATTGAATACATATACACAATCAGCATTAACTTTGAAATAACAACAATAAAAAAACATACATGTAATAAAAAAAGAGACTGAATACATAATCACAAACAGAAAAATACATTCTAGTATACAAGTATTAACAAAACAAAAAGAATTAATACATATGAATATAATCTCACAACTAATGGAATAGTACAATTAGTATGATCAGCACAGCACGTGTTGCATTGAGACAATGACAATTACCTAGATATTCGTGTTAATTGAAAAATAAAGTAATGACTGTGTAAAATAATAATAATAATAATAATAATAATAATAATAATAATAATAAATCTAGGCATACATGCCTAGACGTTTTCACACATTCTTATAAAATAGGTATTAGTATATTGCAATCCTTTTTAATAACACGATTTTATTTGTTATAAACTGTTTTAAAAACGGTACAAGTACATCTTTAAGTACTGCTAAACAAAATGAAAAAGTTGTAAAAACTTACATTCACCGGAGTGAAGCGAAGTGAACTTACAACTAGCGACTGATAATCGTTTAAGAAAGAGAGAAACTTCGGTTATCCCATCGCATGGTAATTTTGTGTCCAGGCCGATAGGGAATGGCCGCAAAATCACAACCAATAGTAAAAATAATTGTGAACAGTAATTGAATTCCCTGAGAATTAAACGTCATTATGAATTTTATTTTTGAATGAAAAATCCCAAACTTAACCGGGACTCGAACTGAACCGTCTTGGTGACACGCTAATGGTCTAGATTAGTGGTATTCAATATTTTTTTGCTAGCGTACCCCTAAAATATTTCTTATTTTTTTACCATTGTACCCCCAAACTGCATTAATTATACGAGAAGTAACAAAAGACTAAGATTGATGTGTGCAAAATAAATTATTATTATTATTATTATTATTATTATTATTATTATTATTATTATTATACATAGTTAATATATTAGTTACTGATGCAATAATAATAGTAATGCATTTCGTAAAATGTATTAAAATAACGGAAAACAAGAGTTAATATTGTAAAAGAAAATGTAAACTGCAATAATTTATCAATAAATGTATTAAAATAAATGTCAGCACTTTTACATACGCAGTCACTGCGATGTGTAACCTTTGAGACAACTCTCCGTATCCCTGGGGGTACGCGTACCATAGACTGATATCACTGGTCTAGATTGCAGAACCACAAAATGGATGACTATGAGAAAGGATATGGGCAACATTACAAATACTGTAGGCCTATATCACAGTTATTCTCTACACATTACATTAAGCAGCACGTAGCCGCCACGGTGGTGTAGTAGCTAGAGCGCTGGACTTATAACCTGTGGACCCGGATTCAATCCCCGACTTATAACTTGTATTGGGAAAGTCCGTGGTCCAGGTAAAACAGGGGTTTTCTCCGGGACTTTTGTTCCCCTGTGGCGTATCAACAAATATCCATAACCACCACTATGATCATCATATCTCATCGCGGGTGTAGCGTAGACAAGGCTTCTATGGCGCAAACTGGGCAAGACTGTGTCGGTAAATTAGTCTACACAAATGGCTTCATATGTTATGAATGAATGACAATGAGTCAAGTATCCGCCATTAGTAACAAAAAAAAAATTAAGCGGATCACACATAGTACACTTTTGTGTGTATCATCTTCACTCAAACTACTATGGATTAATAACAGGTTGAGTTCTCACTGCGTTGCGAATACAGTTGCTTACAGGACGACCTTTCCGGTTATTTTCAATGTGCTATATGTATCCAAACAGTACAGTAAAAAAGGGTAAAGGTATCCCCGTCACATGCCATGAAGGCACTTGGGGGGCATGGAGGTAGAGCACCATGCTTTCCATGACCTCGGCACTAGAATGAGGTGGTGTGGTCGGCACCACGCTCTGACCGCCTTTTACCCCCGGGAAGGACCCGGTACTCAATTTTATAGGAGATTGAGTGAACCTCGGGGCCGTTCTGAAAGTTTGGCAACGAGAAAAAATCCTGTCACCACCTGGGATCGAACCCCGGACCTTCCAGCCCGTAGCCAGCTGCTCTACCAACCCCAAACAGTACAGTACGATTATTTAGTCCTGCCAGTCGCTGACGATGTGCGCCTTGGTCAGGCGAGTCTATTTAGTTACGCCAAGGGGTGTTCGGGTTATTCACTCGCTTGTCTTCGGAGCGATCGGATGTCATGCGTGCGGTAGAGCAGTAAGTTTCTAGTACAAATTAAGCTGTACTGCATTCCTTTACCGACCGCTCGCCCTTATCTCTACTCTGGAACTCTCCCCACTCCTCCTATTACTTCCCCTCTTTCGCGCCGCTGAGCCGTCAGGACTAAATAATCGGTCTGTACAAAGGGTGAAAGTTGTTTAGAATAACTTCTTTCAAATGCACCACAAGAACAAGAGAGAGCCACCGGCGTGGCTCAGTCGGTTAAGGCGCTTGCCTGTCGATCTGAAATTGCGCTTGGGCGCGGGTTCGATCCCCGCTTGCGCTGATTACCTGGTTTGGATTTTTCCGAGGTTTTCCCCAACCGTAAGGTGAATGCCAGGTAGTCTATGGCGAATCCTCGGCCTCATCTCAGCAAATGCCATCTCGCTATCACCAATTTCATCGATGCTAAATAACCTCGTAGTTGATACAGCGTCGTTAAATAACCAACTAAAAAAAAAGAACAAGGGAAAGGGTAGGATTTGGTTGAGGAGCGCAAAAAACAATCTTATCCCATCGTATGTTCTTTTTCAACTATAAGTAAGAGGACATCAAACTGTGGAGCGCGTATGAGGTTGCCAACATAAGTTCCCTACAAACTAAGAACAGAATTTCTAAACTAATCCTGCATTCGATAGAATAAGTTCATATGGAGACAGGACGCAGAGACAAATATGTTTCTTGGAAATATGAATAATCTCTAAGTTAAATCACAGGAAATTAGAAATGCAGAATTAAACCATCATTGATTAATTATGATTATATTATGCCATAAAGTAAGAAATGACATGTATTATGAGACTCCCTCTATAATGCCGGTACGTCAGTCTGTTAGCATTGCGCAAGTCGACCTGAAAATTACCACAACGCTTTCACAAACCACAAGCATTCTTTTGTGAGCCCTTGAAACATTTGTACGGTGGATTAAAGATAACAATAAAGTTGCCGGCTCGCACACAGCACACATTTCAAATTAAGTCACGGACATGACTTTTTCGTAACAGATTACGGGATTTGTTTTGAGGCTGAAACAAAAAAGTTACTTCCAATAAATGTAATCCTTTAACTTGCGACAAGAAATCGTCCTTGCGACATGAGAAACTCAACTCGGTGAAAACGCGTTAACCAACAAAATTCATTCTGGTTGTTACCCACTTGTCATACGTAACACAATTAGCCTCGGTTAATGTAGAAAATGTTCTAACACCTATTGTAGTCTGTGACGTAACCTACGTAAGTTGTCAGTCGCTAACGACAGAACTATAGGCTAACAGATCAAGAGCGAAAATAAGATGTGAATAGACTAATTATTTTAGTAGAAAACTTCCACACAAACATTGCGTTCACATGAAATCTTATAAGGCTTATCAGCGAATTGAATGAAAAGCCGCCAATTAACAGCTGATCAACAGATAACGCCATCTATAATTTGTTGAAAGTATTTATTTAAGCAAAAATGGGTCAATTTTGAACGATTAGTAGCTTGCAGTTTTTGAACTGTTTTTATTTTCATCTTCAGGTGATAGAAGCAGGTGACAGGTGTATTATTAATTAGATTCATTTTAGTACGTTACTTACATGAGGTAAAGTTGGATTGGCATTTTGGGCGTTTTTTTTACTTGGTTATCTAACGATCCCATATCAACTACGAGATTATTTAGCATCGATGGGATTTGTGATAGCGACATGATATTTGGCGAGATGAGACCGTGGATTCGCTATAGATTACCTGACATTCGACTTACGGTTGAGGAAAACCTCGGAAAAATACTACAAGGTGATCAGCCCAAACGGAAATCATACCCACGCCCGAGCGCAACTCCGGATAGCAAACACGCTATCGCCTGCGCTACGCCGGTGGCTTTCCCGGTTCTTTAATGGTAAGCGACATGGAGTAACAGCAGTACAATGTTTTTAATATCAGTAGTAGTAGCAATAATACAGTAGCGAATAAGTAATACTATTAAACTGTGATTCTCAATTAGATTTCAGTTTAACAGTTAAAAAACTTCATACAATATTAAAAAGAATTGCACTTCCCTAGACATTTAAATTATGAGTAAGTATATTATATTGCTTTTTACTGTAGTTTTGAAATAATTCTCCATTATTATATTGACGCTTGGCACTAGATTAACTGCAATATTATATTCTAGCATCTATTATGTATCTTTCTTTCGTGTTGTTTGTTTTGTTTTTCTTATTATGTATGTTGTATATGTATCCATGTAAGCCACTTATAGGCCTAATTGGAAGCTTGCTTCTGTTGGTGGTGGACTCAAATAAATAAATAAATATAACAGTAGTATTAGCAACAGTAACGGGCAGTATTAGCCTCAGAAGTAGTAGAGGAATAAATTAGTATGAGTAGTGCGGCAGTATTGGCATCAGTATTACGGCAATATTAGTATAAGGAGCAGTATGGTAGTATCAGTATCAGGATAGTATAGCAATATCAGTATCAGAAATAGTATCAAGAGGAGTAGGATAGTAGACCTATCAGTATCAAGAGGTGTATAGTATCGGTACCAGTAGCACTACAGCAGTAGCAGTAGTAGATACTATCAATATGGTAAAAGATAGATGTACAGCGGACATCGAGAGACATACTTCAACACACACACACACACACACACACACACACACACACACACACACACACACACACACACACACACACACACACACACACACACACACACACACACACATATATATATATATATATATATATATATATATATATTCCCACCACGCTTCAACCTATGGTCCGTCCCAGGTATCTGTAGAGTACAAAGACGAAACAAGATCTATGCAAAAGTGGTATGTGGGAGGGCTAGGGCCAGTGATCGTTCTGGGGGTAAGTGTTGGTTGAACGAAGCTAGCAATCGCTTGCAGGGATTGGATCATTTCTATCTGAACTCTACCTTCTACCACGAGCATCTTACCCCTTAGCGGCCTCGAGCCGATGCTGCCCGCAATGCACTCGGGCACAGATAGACTCCGCCCCCATATGCGTAAAGTTACTCCACAGATTCCTGGGACGGACCATAGAACTATAGCTTATCCGCGGTATACCTGAATATGATCTGTAGACAGTGTGGACTCTACAGTATATAGTGTCAAAGGACGAGTCGGGAAAGTTGCGGAAAAATACTACAACATAATGGACTATTTTACGCAATTATGTCACCAAAGACAAATGAAAAGAAGAATAATATACGTTATACTTACATATACTCCTGCGAAATACTAAATACAGGAGCCAAGTACTGTCCTTCAGCACTGAGAATCTCACGGTACTTGGAAGAATTATGTGCATTCTCTTATGCGTGGATCTCCTACGAGAATAAGTGAAAAATATTTACCGAATATTCACGAAGGTTTTTCGGGGCTCATACTTTCCATCGCATTATATCCGAATAAGCGGTATATCGATCTGCGCTATATAGACCCTTCCACTGTTTTGTAGTTCGGCCAGTTAGTAGCAGCAGCAATATTACTATTTTTTATAACAGAAGTAGTAGTGTTCGTAAGTCTAGTACTAATAGTAGTAGCAATAGTGTATTAATCGTAACACTACGTAATAGTTATAGTTTTTGTTTCAAGGTGACATCCGCTATCCAACACCGGAAGTAGCTTATTCATTGTTTCCCACTTCTATTTGATAAAAGTAGTATTATACCCCTTTTCATGTGGCTTAGTTCATGTAAGTCGCGACTTTTAACTGCCCAGAACAATACGAGCCATGCGATTAAACAATGTTGCCTAGTTGTAATGTTAAGACTCAGTATCTGTTAGTTATGGTGAGTTAAATATTACATGCGCCTAGACAAAATTTTGTAGCCACAAAGAAGATGAGATGTATGAACTAAGCCACGTGAAAAGAGCGCAGTACCAATAGTATTATTATTATTATTATTATTATTATTATTATTATTAGTAGTAGTAGTAGTAGTAGTAGTAGTAGTAGCAGCAGCAGCAACAGCCAGAGCAGTTCAATAAAGGAACAGGTTATATAAATGATGGATGTCACTGATACAGCTTCGTGTTCTCTTTGTCCCCCTTCATTCAAAAAAGTCCTACTCTCAAGCAAACATCAAGATGGCACCAAGGCTGGAGAAAGCCGCAAGAACAAACAAGGATATTTGGAGATAGAATTCTCGAGGAAGAAACATTAAACGGGCGCTTACTACGCAGCAAGGCCAGGCTAGGGGACAAAGACACGACAGCTGTAATGAAGCCAGAAGACAAATTATGCACAAAAGATGAAAGCCTTACTGAAAGAACAAAATAAAAAGTCCGTTACTCATGCGTTATATTTCAAAGCAGAGGAACAAACTTGTGTGTACACCCATTAAGTGTAGTAGTGCTGAACTCCGTGCTTTGGAATGCCTGCGAGTTCTAAACTTAACTCCTGCCAACTAGACAAAGGAATGGTCAGATATTGGCAGAGAAAATAACCTTTCGAGGTGAACAGCTTCATGCAATACCAAAATAACAACAAAATAGCGCTGTGTGTGAAACACATACGCGTCAAAATAGTGACAGCCAGAAAATGTGTCCGCAAGAGGAAATAGAAAATATCAATTCTGATGTCACTTTCGACCGTAAACACGCTAACCACGAAGCATGGACAGGAGAACCTGAAAGTTTTAACGTTTCCAATAATTGAATTAAAGAGCAAACGTTCTGTCAACACAAATCATGAAAATCTCTACTATAATATATTTTGAGAGATGTGTCTTCAAATTATCCGTATCCATCGTTCCATATTTCTCGCAGTTAGCAGTGTTTGTGCATTTCGAGAGAACTCGCCTTCACAGACAAGTTTTCGACATGGAAACAGGCGCTCTAGTCAGAACTACAGATCCCGCTGATTCTTAAAGATAAGTTAGTATTGTGAAAAAATAACAATGTCAGGTTCTAAAGCTGTTAAATTAGGAACCATAAGGCACAGTTTTATTATACATAGAGAGTGAGTTATGGAGACCGTATGCGTCATAGCGGTATGACACAGCGTAACCAAGAAAGTGGGTCCGCTTTTGGTCAGAAGTGTTCGCGTACCCTTGCAAGTCATTATCTCATTTTCGATTGGTAATGCCAGGTACTGTAGTAACGATTAACAAACCAGGCGCAGACCTGCAGAATCCTCTAATGGGCAACACATGCATGACATGAACAACACGGCTCATAAATCTGCGTACGTAACATTCAAGAAGACGCTAATAGAGCATTCAAATCCTGAGCTTGTCAAAATGTTACGGTGTTTCATATAACAGGTGTCCGTCCGTAGAGGGTGGCACGACAGTCACAAATGTCGCAACGGTTGCTCGATTTGCAAACACACGCGTTAGGTTGATTCTACTACAGTCTAGTATATAGTCACGAAGCTTCAGTTGTTGAGGTTACTAGGAACAATAAACTGTGCAGGTACTATTTCGCATTGTCTGTAATGAGGCGATAGTAGCGATCCTAGTGGTTAGCAACTATCAATGGATGCATATTTATTACATATTGAGCTTCGTGACTTTATATACTAGACTGTGATGCTACTCTATAACTGCCGGAGTATGGAGATAGTGGAACGTGTTTAAGAACTGGAATCCTAATACGTATTAGTATATTTGCATATTAATAAAAAGATAGTCACAAGAACAAGAATGTGGTAAAAGAAAGGGGCGATTGTTTAATATAGTGCAGGTGACATTGGAGAGGAAACAGTCCGGCGGTTCGTAGAGAAAAACCTATCAAAAAAAGTCATTGTCCGTCATGAATTTCATTAGCATTTGATAGTATGAAAAGTAGAAGCCTAAAAACTAATGCTTGCATCTAAACAACAATACTAATGATCTGAATAATTAAACACATCCACCTCGTGGTGGTCTAAGGGTTAGCGAAAGTAAATCGCGCTCTGAGGCTACACAAGGGCATGGCTTGGACTCCAGCTTGGGCTGATTGTTGGGGTTTTCTGAGATTTCTCCTAACTGTAAGGCAAATGTCAGATAACCACAAGACGAAGCTACACCAACCAAATAAAAATAACCAATAAAATAAGGCCCACAAACAAAAAATTTCCTTCAACATAAATACTATTTATATTTATAGAAAAAATAAAGTGTTTTCTGAAATTCATGTACGCGGGTTATATCGTGTGAAAAAAAGATGAAAATGAAGACAAAACATTTGTGATAGAATTTCATCCGAAGAATTTCTAATTACAGAACTGAGTAATACTGAGAGTCTTAATAATCTGCTGTATTGTAATGTTTACGGTATTGATCAATGCAACTAATAAACGATTACACTACAACAAAAGGATAAACAAAGACTTATTGCGAAGTTATGAAGGAACATAATGCAACATACAAGTAATTCGAAGATTACGGAAAGGTCATTGAAATAAAAAACGAGTCAGGTGGTTTCAGCCATGAGCATTTAGCTTTAAAGCAACGTTGGACAGCTTAACTACGATCACAGGAGTAACATTTTCAAAATACGACGATGCCACACTGTACAATTGAAATTTCTCGGATGAAATTTTTGAACCAATATTTTCGTCTCCATTTTCATCCAGGATTCACACTGTGAAAGAATTTTAGGACATTCAACATAAAGATTCTAAATAGATTGCACTTATCAGACAAAACAGGTCTATTTAGTTATTAATATCTACAAAATAAGAATTAAGTTATTTCAAAAATACAATCCCACTTAGCATTAATTTCACTCACGCTAGATAAATGAGCAGTTGATACAACGTCGTTAAAAACCCATAGCCAATATTTAAACAGGATTCTTGCTTCTTTTATTCTCGATAGTCGCTTTGTACATCGAATACCATCGTAGGTTACAGACAGCTTCCTCAGACGAGATCAATAGAGTCAACTATACTTAATTTTATTTTCTTCTACTACACTTCGCGAAGGATGTAAGAAGTACGCTGTCTTACATTTTACGCACTTCTGCATATTCTGGCAATTTCAGCTGATTTATTATGGTATGTTAAGCTTCCTGGTACAGAAATGAAAAAGTTTATTATTATTATTATTATTATTATTATTATTATTATTATTATTATTATTATTACATAAGCATCATCGTATTAAATAAAGAAACTAATACAGTATTTCAAATGCTCTTCTGCAATCTGATGTTGCCATGTAGCTAACTGATGATCAATCAGTAGTATATTATGCACACTACTTAAAGGGTATAAATTGATGTTTTGTTATTTGAAGTGTTGTATCAGTGAAATGTGAAGTGTTAGTGAACTCAGGATAGTATCAGTGAAATGTGTCGTAGTACCAGTGCAGTAAGTGAGTTGACAGCGAAGTGAGTGTAGTGCTGAGAGGTACTTGTGCATGTATGAACATATCATACTCGTGGGTTTTAGTTCGAACTTAGGGTTAAGATACAAATTAGATTCACTTTAAATGTTATTTTAAGTGATCGTGCTTCATTTAATTTAGGATGCTCCTTGTTAGTTTTTTATTATTTTTTAGTATTAATTATTATTAATTTATTATTAATTGCATTTATTATTAATGGTGTTTATTATTGTCATTACTGAGTGTAATCACTGCCACCGAGTATTTACCCATTTGCAATGTGCATAAATACATACATATTTATACTTCACCAGTGTGATAAATCTGCCTCGAGAACATGCATAGCTACATCTTCAAGGTGCTTGTCCTGAGTTAGAAAGTACTGGATCGGAGCACGACCTTGTGACTTCAAACAAGAGTTAGCAACCATCAGCCTCTAAGCAATTAAACGCGTAACCATTTACGTGTAAACAAAGGAAAAATACCACGCGAGACTTAATTTATCATATAATTAAAAAACCTAAATACTATTTGACATTACAATAGACTTCCGTTTATTTACAATAGCAAGGAGGTTAATTTCCTCAACGCCAAGCCCCGTCTCATTCAGTCTTTGACGTAAGCAGCGCCAGTACGAGGGAAATTATTCATGAAATGGAAGATTACAGGGTCGGTGGAACAGTAATATTTTCTACTCTCATGTGCCACGCTAAAGAATTTTAATACTTAAATGTAATGTTATAGAATTAAAGCGAAGACGGGATAAGTTAGAAAACACCCAAACACTGAAGTTTGGAACCATAAAGAAAAAATCATCGGGAAAAAGGTGATGATCTCACAGGAAATGTCAAAATTTTAAGTTTACTGTAGACACATATTATCAAAACTCGAAATGCAAATTTAGAAGTGGAGGTAAATTAGATAAAAAAGAGAGATTACATTAAAGAGACAAAATAAGCAGACAATGAGTTCATGTGAATTAAAAAGACCCTGAAACATGAGAGCATTTATGCTCGCCATGCTCACCAATTCTGAAACACGCCGTTAAAATAACTCAAATACCGTATGCACTTACACAGAGTCATCCGTAGCTATATGACGCCATGTGACGTATAGAAACGTTGTCTTCCACAGTGTGCTTGTCAAGAGCGTTTATTGGGCGTTGCATGCGTGCAGTTCACCTCAGTCTGTTGTGAACCACTGAAGAGATCACTCATTTGTGCGTAATGTAATGCAAGCTATTGTGTTTTTTAAATCTGTGAGAAGGGATTACGCATTCGTGCACAGTATAGACCAAGCTATCGAGTTACTTTTTATTGTTTGAGAATGGTGTATGGAATATTGCTTTGAATTTTTTTAAGTAATGCAAAAAGAGAAGAAAATATCAGACAAGCCATTTCGAACATTTAGCAAGGAGAGCTTAGACGGACATTTCATAACAATTTTCGGGAATATCAAAGATGTAGACCTACTGAATCCGCAGAGATGACAAAGATGTACTGAAGCAGGACGACAATTTGAACATCTCTTGAGACGCAGGTAAGAAGCGTCTGTATTCATTTTTAAGTAATTTATAAACATCCCCCCCAGAACAGGTTTTCGAATCTAAAGTTACTACCGTAGAAATGGTAGCCGATTTCGTGGTAACTGTGCAAGGCGTATAACAGAAAAACTTCTGAGCTTGTAGCGTGAGGGAAGCGACATATATGGAGGACCCTGTATAATATGATTGTCAAATCTATTAAAATTTAATGGTCTTATTTTTATTTTTAGTTGGTTATTTAACGACGCTGTATCAACTACTAGGTTATTTAGCGTCGATGAGATTGGTGATAGCGAGATGATATTTGGCTGTATCAACTACTAGGTTATTTAGCGTCGATGAGATTGGTGATAGCGAGATGATATTTGGCTGTATCAACTACTAGGTTATTTAGCGTAGATGAGATTGGTGATAGCGAGATGATATTTGGCGAAATGAGGCCGAGGATTCGCCATAGATACCATAGATACCTTGCATTCACATTAATGGTCTTACATATATGTTATCCTAATAGCTGTAATTTAATTTGCAGCATACAGCAGTGGTTTTTTCTTCAAATGGTGTTTTTTAATAATATAGAGAACATCTTCCCAGTGCACATGAAGAGGAACAAAATAGGAGGTAAAGGAAAGGAGCGGAAGTAAAATAAAGAGGACGAAGTCACCGTCCTGATCTAGTGTTAGAGAACGTGATTACTCCTTTGAGGTGACGACAAGCGCGGGTTCGAATCTCGCTTCAACATACGAGCCGTTCAGAGCAAAAGCGGTGTAAGTGAAAATTGGGTAATGAGGTATAAAGTAAAAATTCTGTAAAATACAGCGCAAAGCAGCAATTAATATTTCATTCTTGTTATTCACTAACTACTCATAGTTTAAATAAATTGAATATTAATTGCTACTTTGCGCTGTATTTTACAGAATGTTAACTTTAACCCTCATTACCCAATTTTGACTTACACCACTTTTGCTCTGAACGGCTCATATTATCCTGCTGTCTTTTTCTCGTTGTGTAAAAGAAATTGGTTGGGTCACTGGTTGAGAAGAAACTGTCTAATGACGGATGCACTGGAAGGAATGGTGAACGGAAGAAGAGTTCGGGGCAGAAGAAGATATCAGATGATAGACGACATGTGGAACATAGGCTATGCGGAGATTAAGAGGAAGGCAGAAAGTAGGAAAGACTGGAGAATGCTGAATTTTCAGAGAAAGACCTGCCCTTGAGCAGAACACTGTGGATGTAACACTAAAGTCGGTAATCAATCCCATGACGAATTCTTGGACTCATCTCGCCCAAATATATTGTTAGTAGGCCTATAAATCCCGTCTAAGCTAGATAACCGTGCAATTGAAACTGTGTTATTAATTAATCGATTTAAAAAAAAAAAGATGACGAAAAAGAATGTGACGTAGACTAGACTATCAATTTTATCCGTGAAAAGAGAGAAAGAGAGATGAGGGATGAAAAAGTAAAAGGCCAAAAGAAGCGGGGAAAATAATGAAGACGAGATCGGGATGGAATATGTGTTGTAGCAGTGAATTTTCGATTTCACTTGTCACTTCAAACTTACATAAATATGGAAGCGGCTTTAAAATGCAGACACAAGAAGGTCATTACACTTCTGCATTCCACTATAAAATATGACCATTAAACAAAAACCTTCAATGAATATAAACTAGATACCGTATTAAGACTTGAATCACAATTACAATACTTACAGAAGCACTTTGTAACATACAGGCCGATTTTCCATACCCGCATGAATACAGAGTACCAGCATTCAGTGGATCGGTAAATGGGCTCTTATAAACACGCAATGAACTTACGTAACCCTTCAAATGTGAATGTAAGACACACACTGCTCTAAGACTTCGTTACTACACTCGTTTTCGGTTCTTATTAAAATCGAGGTCTGGGGTATCGGTTGCTTAGTAGCGAAAATCTATGGGTGAGCTTTAAAACGTAACAGAATTAACATTCCTATTATCCATATGGCAGGGAAAACGAATACCTGCTCTTTTTTCTATGAATACTGAAATTTAAATGACGAAATGTAATAGATTGCAAATGAAGAGTCCACTGCAAGAATAATGGATGTCATTTGGAATACATTTTGCAGGAGAAGCAATTGAAAGTTTGAAATGCTTAGCGCTCAAAGCTTAACTGAGATTTTCCGATCATTACTGGACAGTGACTATCAGTGTTAATGCCATATAACTCTCTATGTACATTCTATATGTCTTAAGCTATGCATTGACAGTCTTGGTTCATTTTCGACAAGAAAGTAACATCCATCATTCTTCCAGTGGACTCTTCAAATATTCACAAACAAACTGAAACGCTAAGAAGTATAATAAAATTTGAACATTTAACTTGATTATAGAATTGAGATTTTAAGTAACCAATAAAAATAGTAGGAGATAAAACCTTCCATTCCCGATTCGTTAAATACGCATAAGTTTCTGAAATAAATATTAATGGTTCAGAATATATTTCACCGAAAGGTAAGACATACAATTAATTTGTTAAGCCAATAACACATTCTCACTCTTTAATGAAACACCGTTGACAGGCATTTTATTATATACCTACAATAATAAAGAATACTCTCATATGCGGCAATTTACGTTCGCATACAGAGTGTTTCAGAATTAAACCGAAGAAATTTATCTGGTTATGGAGGGATTGCAGATAAGCAATTTGAGATAGGGAACCCAGGGTCTACGACGAAAAATATTTGAGTTATCAGTAGTTAAAGTTATTTACATGTGATACTCATGTCATAATCAAGTACTACAATGAAATAGGGGCATGGAATGGTTTCAGACCTTATTAGGGATTGGATGATGCCCAACTTTTAAGAACGAATCAACCGTGTTTTCAAAATTTAGCTTTTACAGAATCTGTAAAATTACCGGCAAATAATGAGCCAGTAGCCTACACCACTGCACTGCCTTTTGTTTCACTCTCGTTCATTTTCATCGTTGCACATAGGCTACTTTAGAAAAAATTACCGTCATGAAGCTGAGGTGCAACGGACCAGACCGCAGATCAAAAGGCAGTACCTTTCGAGTACCACCGTAGTAGTCTTTTTAATTCCAGTATGTCAATCAGTGGCGTACTGGTATAAAAATATTTCATGACATTACGTGCAAGTTTGAAGCCGCAGATCCCTAGTTCCCTACCTCAAAATACTTACCTCGGACCTCTCCACAATCATTCAAATTTCTTCGATTGAATTCTGAAACACCCGGTATTTACACTAACAATGTGAGAAATTAGCATTCAAATTAGAGTTCTTTATTGAACTTTAAGAGTCTATTACGTCAGATTTTATAACATAGAGACACGTAAAAGCTGTATACATATTTCATTACATGTAATTCATATAGTAATCTTCATTTTATAGTGTCGGCTGTCCCTCACAATGAGAGACAGCGACGTGAAAACGCAATATGATAACGAAATCAATACCAAATTGAAGAGGACACGCAAATCGAGGTTATAGGGCTACACACGTACACAGTCGGCCATTTTTCCACAAAATAACCTTTCAGAGAGTTGTCAGGTTTCATGTCTATCCACCAGTTGCTGCATCAGCATGGTTTAACCCAGCGGTCACCAGCACAGTGCACCCTCGAGCTCGTGGCGGGAAGACTTACAGGTGGAACCATTTCGATGCGAAAACTCGTCTTCTATTGCGTATGACGTCATCTGGATTACATTCTCATCCAAGACGTAAAGAGATCCAGCCACGACCAAGACGATTCCAAACATTTATCATATCGTAGCTCCTATGGTAGTTAATCAATCGCACTGGCATTTTTAGGATTGTTAGGTCAATGTTTAAGGAAAGCATACAAAAAAAATTCGAAATCAGAATCTTTTTTTTTTTAACAATTTATTGATCAATGAGCGCAATTAGCGATATACAGATCATTTATAAAAAATATAAATGCAATATATGACACTGAATTGAGGGCAGCCTAGATTGGGCTCCTCAATGAACAAAAATAATTGTTAATAAATAATTATTTACATAGGTTGGTGTGATGATAAATTTTTATTATAATATGAGGTCCATTGGAAGTCGACTCTTGATTCTGGTGGGAAATGTGGACTTCCTTCCGAGAGAGTAATAAATGGCGCCTGGAACATTTTCTAAGTTGTTATAGAACTTCTTAGCTTGTGAATGAATAAACTGTTTGATTGTGTCAATACCAGTTTCTCTGTGTAGTTGGCTGTTACGGACAAACCAAGGAGAATTGAGTGAAATTCGTAGGACTTTATTTTGAAATAACTGGGTGTGTTTAATTTTACTTATTGTAGCTCCTCCCCAGACAGGACAGGTATAAAGCAGTAGAGGTCGTAACAGAGATGTGTAAAGTAGCAAAAATCGTTTTTGAAAAGTGAGAATAAAATAGTAACTTTGAAGTGATTTGTCTAAAACAGACATTTACGCCTTCAAAAGTTGGTTAGCGGCAATTTTTTTTTATTTTTAACGTTAGACAGGGGTCAAAACGAGAGGGATATTGAGAAGGAATGGAAATTACTTTTAAAAGCTGCCGCTATTCAAAATCTTTACTGGTTTCCGAGTTACGGCAAGTTAAAGGTTGATACGAAATTGGGGTCTATCGCAGAGGTTGGTCACTGCCTCACAGAATTGCAATCTTCTGTCTCCGTCATCTTTCCGTGGCGGGAAGATTTACAGATGGAACCATTTCGATAAGAAAACGCGTCCTCTATTGCGAAGGTGCTTTTATGGGCAGTAATGCCTGTGTACTTTAAAATAAATATATAAACAAGCCGAGCGTTTTCGCTTGGTCTGAGGTTGCAAACGTTGTCGAAGACCAGATAGCTCTGGAGGAGAAAACACATAGAAAAGATAAAAGTGTCGGTGAGAAAGTAAAGTCTACATACAAAAAAATACAAGTGCATCGGAAACACTATTCAGAGAGATGGCATTGGAAGATTCTCGGTCATTTAGCAGTTTTCTACGAATTGATGAGAATATGTTCAACGAACTCATAAGCACGATATAAAACCATATTAGTGCCGTAAAATTAATAAATCTATAATTTGAAAACAATTATTTTACTTTAATTGACCGTGTTTGTATTATAATGCAATACAACGTATCTAATCACTCCTCAACGACATATTTTTCAAGTGGTTAATTTTCATCAATTTTTCTAGATTAGGTTCAAGACACAAAAACAAGATAATACCAATTCTTATTAATTTTTTTTCGGCAAATTAATGCTCCCTTGAATGTATAATAACTACATTGGCAAAAATGCGTTTTAAATGCAAAAATTATCGTCTAACTTATATCTTTGCAGTTTCGGTTCTACATAATATGATCGTGCAAAAATAGTATACAATACAGATATTTTAAGTGCAGGACAGAATCTTCCCACCACGGCCTCTTTATTAGAAATTTGAATTTCATCAAACGACAAGCCTATGACGCGTTCAAATAATGTAAGTTTTTTTTTTTCTTTAATTAAGAGTAGAGTATCTCTTTGTACTTCCGGATGACAATTTAATTTTGAAATCCACTTTCGCAAGCAAAGTACTTACAGCGGGGAGAGGGTATTTTAATTTTTTCTTAAATATCTGTACGCTTTAGGACTAACACTTCGCAAGGATACTGCATTACCACTGAGTCATCTCGCTCGGTCCTGGTTGGTTTTAATTTGGTCATTTGCTTACAAAGGTAACTATAACTGGTCCAGATAAGTACGAATTTGCCAAGAAACCCGTGTCACAAAGTGTTCTTTTTTCTGTCGCAACCGAATGCTAGCTTTGAAAATTAAGTCCAGCTGTAGGTATTTCATTCTGTTAAAAACATCCTAGAACAAGAGATCAGGTTTCGATTTTTGGCAGGCTGTACAAGATGTATAGTTAATAAGGCAGGACACGTTAATAGGACACGTTTTCGCCAGGTACCTAATTCAATTTCCCTAGTCATTCTAATTCTATTAATCCTACATAATAATCTCAATCCAAGACAGCAATGCAACTGAGAAGGGAGTTTAACGGAATCTCTAAAATAGCCATTAAAGGTAAATGCTACTACTGCTGACATGTATGTTGAAAGTCTCTCTTTGAATTTCCCGATACTCTCTAGCGAGCTAGTACAGCTTTGTTGTTCTGTATCTGTTGCTGTCGGAGCGGAAACATTCAAGTACCAACAAATGAAGAAATCAAACGTTCTCTTCCTTTTAGTTTCAGCGTTTACATCTAAGTAGTGTTGCTCAAGATAATCAGTACAAGATACAAACAATGCGACGAAGACGTTCTATGAGAACAAGTAACATGCGCTGCAGCCTAGCAAGAAGAAAACGATCGGAAAAAAAGGAGAAAAAAATCCCATTGAGTTCGCATACCAATGGAAATGTGTGTCACAAATATGGAGCAAGGTCCGGTCGACTGCGGCGAAGTGGGATCAGGGTCGCAGCGGCGAAACTTTGAGCCCTCTGCCAGATTGCGAATTAGAGAGACTCCTAGCAGATGATCCGAGAATGTTAGTCATAAATTGCAGTCTGTGCTGACAGCAGCGCCACACATCTGCACACCAAATGAAGACACGTTATACGCATAATGACCAGGACGCGCAAGAAGCACCACACGCAGTGCATGAAGTTGCTTCTCGATCTGGAAATACGACACAATTATGAAGATGAACAGAATGTGCGTTGTGTTGAGCGTTATGCCTGCGTCTTTCTCCTCCAGTGCATAACTTAAACTGATGAATTCATGTGGTGGTCTGAGGGAAAGGGCGGAATACCCTTTCTCCCGGAGATTTACGAATTTTTAACCTAAAAAGATATAATTCATACAATATCGTATTTAAATTTGATTTAACTTTCCAGTAACTAAAATAAATTTTGTTATGTAGATTTTCAGGCAGTTGTTTCCTTGAAGGCTGGTAGTTTGCAGGGCGATCTTGATTGGTTGAAATTTAAACCGTATGAATTTTCAATGTTTTTTTAAGCAAATATAATAATTTTGTTTACTAAAATAGTTACAGCATATAAATATTTCAGTGTACGATGTCAAAATAAGAGAAATTATTTACTTTTCCTAAAAACAAAAGATGTATTGAGGAGTCAATAGAATAATGAAAAAAAAAAAAATTAATTGGCTTTCAATGAAAGTGAAATCTGTGCACTGGTAATTCCAACTGTGTTACCTTCATCTATTGTGAGTCAATTAATAAAACGGTTGGACGCGAAATCAAGTATCAAAAACGAAGGGAAACTATGAGTAAATATGATTCGTTTTACTCCAGTCGTACTCGGGGTGGTGCATTTTGTAAAGCTGCAAGAAATGCATTTAAAAATGACCTCAAAGCTATTAAAAAACAGGTGGGGTTTTCATATCAGTGCCCTTTAAAAATTTTAGAATAGCTACTGGAAGATGCACCTAATTTAATTGGTAAGCATTTACTGCAAGCTACTAAATTTAAGCAGTTAATGTAAAAGGGATACTTCAAACTTTTTGGGACTATTTTACAAAGAAGGGCAGTTCATATTCATCACGTTATAGACTACATAACAAAATTAACATTTTCAAGTTAATGTTTATATTAACATTTACTAGTATTTAAAACAAATATAAACGAATGAAGGCTCTATTTGTTTAACTGACCCCATTTTACTAGAGTGCCAATAAAATATTAACGATTTTATTTTGTCAATATTGAGAAGCTATTAATCATTTGTTCATGGTTTGTTGCAGAATACAAAGCAAGCTTGGGAGTTTATGTTAAAACGGTTTTAACAGTTTTAGAATCATCTGTGAGCTGAAGAGAAAGGAGGAGAACTTCTTTGAGTGTATATCTGAGAACATGTGCCAAAGAGATACTGGCAATTTTAAAGAACGTTTAAATCATTGCATTGCCATTCGCGGTGGTCAATTTGAAAATGTTATTCTTCGTACATGTCTTTAAACATGTGCAGTAATAATTGAAATATAGGCCTATCATATTAGTTCAAGGTTATTAATTATTCAAATCGTTTATATTTTATTGGCGCTCTCGGTATATACTGCCTCTGTTGTTGTTAGGTATGATATGAATTATTATTTATTTTGCTGTCGGTTTCACTTCTCCCTGATATACAGGTAGTATAACTCTCTTCCCGGGGGAAAAGGTCTGAATTCAATACTGGTTACTGTCCACACTTGTGAAGTAACGGTTAGCGCGTCTCACCGCGAAACCAGGTCGGGGCAAGTTACCGGGTTGAGGTTTTCGGTTTTCCTCAACTCAATATGAGCAGATGCTGGGTGACTATCGGTGCTGGACTCCGGACTCATTTCACCGGCTTTATCACCTTCATTTTATTCAGACGCTAAATAACCTAAGATGTTGATACAGTGTTGTAAAATAACCCACTAAAAACACTGGTTACACTTTCATAAAATTAAATGTTTTGAACATAGACTAAATCGCGTATTTAAAATACTATACCAGAAAACGCACACAACATTAAAGAGTAATACCCAATTCTTGTAACATCATAATGCTAATAAATAATGGATTAAGTATGCAAAAGTGCAAAATAATTTAAAGAAATATGTATTATGAACTTGCAATTAAAAGTAATATCATTACAATGGAACATATATCTGTTGTACGAGGCGCGTCGATAAAGTAGCTTTCCCACTCGTCCCACAGCTAGCAAACCATATGTTGCCCAAAGCGACTGCGTGTACGTGATAGAGTAATGTCCTGGCATGGCGCATGCGCTAGCGGAACTTCCCGAGTACTCTCAGTAACTTCGTTGGATTGGTTGAAGATGTACGATCCTATTCCAGCTCCCGCCGCGTTTGAAGTGCGGTCAGTGATAAAGTTTTTGAATGCACAGGGCATAGCAACGATTGAAATTTATCGTCAGTTGTGCCAGGTCTATGGGCCTAACGTCATGAGTAAGCACATTTGCTCCACAAGGTCGTCTGTGATGATGCTTGGCCTCCCACTGCGCTCCTCGTCATGCACATTTTGGCGTCCTGCTGAAAATTGTCTACACCAGCAACGCACCATCTGCTTGCTCATGACGTTAGGCCCATAAACCTGGCACAGCTGACGATAAATTTCAATCGGAGCTATGCCCTGTGCATTCAAAAGCTTTATCACTGACTGCACTTCACACTCGGCGGGAGCTGAAATAGGAGCGTCAATCTACAACCAATGCAACGAAGCTACTGAGAGCACTCGGAAAGTACCGCTAGCGCATGCGCCATGCCAGCACATTACTCTATCACGTACACGCAGTCGCTTCGCACAACATATGGTTTGCTAGCTGTGGGACGAGTGGGAAAGCTACTTTATCGACGCGCCTCATATATATTGAATGTTGCCGCTGCGTGCTTAGTCAAGTCTCAGGCAAGGCTAGTTGGTGACAGTTGCGATGAAGAAGGTGGCAGTTTTTTTTCTTCCGGACATTTCTCGTTTCCTCACGTTAAGCATAAATATTATTTCGTTCCATCCCCATTCTATCATCTTTCTATAGCATTTGCCTGATAGTTGGATGGCGACGCGCGGAAGGCAGTCCTTTTGTTGAAGATAATATACCAGGAGGTGGACATTTTTATACATCTTATGATGGCAGCCCCACCAAACATCTTATCCTGAAAAAAGCTGGTGACATTTGCAAATAATACTCTTAACAACCGAATGTATGTAACAAAAGGACGGACTTCTGAAGAATTTTCACTGTTTAGATGAGACTCGGATCTTGGGAATATTAAATCTAGTCTTAACCTTTATGAAGCCTCCAGCAGACACGATCCCATTAATGATAACGCTGCCGACCGGTTTCCTGAAAGTAATACCGACCTTCCTGCAAGAAGCATGTTACTCGACGATGAAAAGCTTGCCAGAATGACTTGAAAGCGTATTTCCGGTGACGTATAAACCGTGACTGCCTGTAGCCAGGCACTGCTGTACCCGAGCCGAGTGACAAATAGGCGTATCCTAAGATGGAGGCAGATGCAAAGGTGTTAACGTTGTGACAGCTGATAATGTGGGAGGAGTACTCCCGTAAAAGGGCAAGGATACTCGAGGCCTGACCCCCAACATGTTCGATAGGGGCGTTATTATTTCGATTTCAAGGACGAGCGTGACCGGCCAATTATCGCAATATCAAGCCACGACCAGACCGATGTGCACGGCGGAGCAGGCAGGCAGGACTCACTCATCTGCCTGTGGACAAACTCTATGACGAAACAAACTCAACTTTACTGCTTCTAACGACATCCGTCTACGACTCACGAACCACTCAAGTGTTCAGGAATGTTGATACGATCTTCAGCGACCAATCGATGTACTAGCCATAACATGATGCAATGCGTATCAATAGGCTAAGTATCCAATATTCAAAACCACTCACTTGAAATTTACATCGAACTTTTTTAAAAAATATAAAGTACTGTACCATGATTCGAGATGTTCGTATGAAAAGAAAACAAGAACAATCCTAATTGTTGGAGCCGTTACAAATAGAGGTGGGTTTATCGATATGGAAATCGATATACTGTAATATCGATATTCTGATAAGTACACTATCAATATGTCAATAAGACATCGACATGCGATGCAACTTTTTTTAGCCCACGCATGACTGTCCGCTAATAAAGTTAGGAGCAACAATGTGAGAGAATTTTCAATCGATAAAAGGGACAAAACATGGCGCACGCACACATACACACCAGTGCACTGGCGGCCGGTGACCGAAATCCTCGATGAGGCCTGTTGTAACTAGTTTAAGTAGGCTACCTCCCATATGAAATGTTTATTATTGATATTTTATTATGATTGACATTACCACTATATTATCAATATTATCATTTTTAGTTGGTTATTTAACGACGCTGTATCAACTACTAGATTATTTAGCGTAGATGAGATTAGTGATAGCGAGATGGTATTTGGCGAGATGAGGCCGAGGATTCGCCATACATTACCTGGCATTCACCTTACGATTGAGGAAAACCTCGGAAAAACCCAAACAGGTAATCAGCCAAGCGGGAATCGAACCTGCGCCTGAGCGCAACTTCAGACCGGCAGGCAAGCGCCTTAACCGACTGAGCCACGTCGGTGGCTTTATTATCATTAATGAAAAATATGTTACTCACCAAATAAGCTGCTGTGAATTTGTTTCAGTAACTGTTTAAATTTCATAAAGCAACGCATATTATGCTCAGCTGAAGAAACATGTGCAGAAATCCCCCTAGAAATGTTTTTTTCAGATCGCTAAAGCTATCAGTAGGCCACACTGTTCTCTCTCTCTCTCTTTCTCTGACAGCAACAAGCACGACCAACAGAAAAGTTTATTTCGCACCACATTACGAAAGACCCATTTATTTTGCTCACACCAGGATACATTGAAAGCTCGTGTTATAAGATTATCTTTCTGAAAAATTGTCAGTGATGGCGCAGGTCTGTCTTAATTTAAAACTTCCCTGTTTTCAATATTATTTCCTCTAGAAAAGGATACTTTAACAATGAATTTATTACAATAATTATCATTACAATTTCTGGCATCTCTGTCGATTTCTCTTTTCCCGAAACACATAACCACACTGGACCACATGACGATTCACCACTGTTATTCTCACCCCATCCCACCCTTTAGACCGGCACTGACAAAAGACGGATTCTGAATGGGAGAAGTGAAGATTACGGGTAAACGAAGCCACAAGAAATGTGCCTCAGTTTTAGCTTTCCGAGTGCAACCTCAAAACCCGTGGAAACATACGAAATGCAGACGCGGAACATTTCGGGCCTGAGGAACAAATTGTACTGCAAGACAGGTCTATATACATCACAAAGTTTTCTGATACTTCCACAACGCTACATGCGTCATTAAAATAACTAATATATGTTATATACGACTAAAAAACACAAAAGTTTGAGTTTAAGGAAGCCAAGTGACCCGGCCCGGCCTCACTTGACTCAGCCAATCAGCCGCCACTAATACACATAATGTGTCAGTGAAGTAAGTGAGCACAACCAAAGCTTCATTTAAACGAGCAGGTGATTAATGCTAAAGAAAAATAATCCCGTGAAATGATGGAAAACAGAGGGCAGTCGTTTCACCTTACTGATACCTTCAGCCCGGTAGTAGGGCCCGTCTCACCACGGTAGGGCCTACTTGCAGTTGCAGCAACTTCCGTGCCTAGCGAGAGACTGTTTTCTAAACCTGGCGAACTTTTGTCTGTACATCTTTCCTAGCTCAAGTTCAAACATTTAAATTTACTCATACGAATAAAAATCAGCAGAGATATTTAATGAGCGAGTTTATGCCAACGTTTTCTAATAGTTCAGTATTCCAAGCATTTCGATAAATTTCCTCAATGTCTCTTTCATAAAACCATAAACACTAAGGGCCATATTCATAGACATTCTTAGCGCGGGCTTTCGGTGGATGATCAACGAACTAATGTTTTTCGTATTCATAAACCAGTGTCAGCGATATGATATGATATGAATCCTGTTTAGCACGCTCATAGCGCGGGTTAGCGAAATGTCTATGAATAGCACCCATAATTTTTATTGGCAATGAAAAACGTTCAACCTAAATTTAACTCCCCCTCCCGAATAAGACACCATCTCCTTCTCCTTAATTAAATTGGATGATATAATTTAAAACACCAGCTTTGGGGAAGTGGGGAAGCATGAACTTAAAAGATTAAGACTTAAGGATTTATTCACTTACAAAGATTGGAGTTTTGTCCTTTTGGATTTAATAATAATAATAATAATAATAATAATAATAATAATAATAATAACAATAATAATTTATTTATCATTTATTATTAATATTTGTGTGCTGAACAGCACAGAGGCCATAATAATAATAATAATAATAATAATAATAATAATAATAATAATAATAATATTGCCCAAACGGAAGAATTTAAGCCTGTGCACGACAAAATGGCCAAGTGCCCCGTCAAAAACGTAAACGCCTTTTATTCCTGACCTGACAATATCAAAGTTATATATAGATACGAGGGATTTAGGAGTGGTAAGGCCATTTATTTTGCCTATTTAAGCTCCTGCTGCCTATATAAAAAATAAGTGCTTATTTTTTTTAATCTTTTTTGCCTTTCAAAAATAAACTGAAAATATATTTATTTTGATATTTGAAATATATGATGTTAATAACCAAAAATTTTATTACTTTCAATTTACCCTTCTCACGTGTAACCCTTTATAGACCTTACTTTATTGCATAAACGGAATTACCAGTATGCTTAAAATCTTCTCCCGCCTACCAAATTTCCATTACTGAAAAGTACAAACTATATTTTCTGTGAACAATGGATTACACGAAATAAGACAATTTGCCAAATAACAAAGAGTGATAATGCAGTAAGTTTTAGAATTCATTTATGCACTATTTTTCTTCGGACATCTTGGACTTAGTTGATGTAGAATGATCTTTTTCTGATGATGAAAACTGTTCCATCCGATAGAAGGAAGAGACTAACATCAGAAAATCTAAATAGGGCGACGTACCTTGTAGACCTAGTAAAGTACAAACAATAACGAGGGATGTTCACATGAATATCATATTAATTAGCTGATAAAATACAGTATAGTACGCCCTTTTAACTTAGCGCCTTCATGTTTTAATTGTAATTTTTGTCTGCATATTGTGTCTTTTTGCCTGTCTATTTACAGTATTATAAATGCCTAAACATTCGGTCTATAATAATAATAATAATAATAATAATAATAATAATAATAATAATAATACTAATAATAATAATAACTAGTAGTAGTAGTTGTAGCGGCGGCGGCAGCAGTAGCAGTAGTAGTAGTAGTAACATGTAAGTACATATTAACTACGGTAGAGTGTACCGTTATACTGTAAAGTTAACAACAGAGCCGAACCCAGCTCGCTGCGTGCACGCATCTGCATACCCCAAGGTCTTGCAGCCATGCATATTCATGCATAAGTAACGACACAGGATTTCCAACAAACTTTGAAGCTAATAATTTCAAAACATAGCAAAACATCTATGAATCATATAATGATCTGAACGTAAAAAAAAGAAGATTGAGGCGAAGAGCGACATATGTGTCTACATTATAACATATACAGATATATTAAATGGCATGTTGGAAAATGAGCATTATTTTATTAAAGTTATTAAACACAACGACAGTGACTCGCTCGAGTCTATGAACTTATATGAAATGCGGTTGCAATGTCAGACACAGACCACATTATGTCAATGCACAAACGCATTAATTAAACTATATGTGTCAAATTGTATAGGACTTTCTCGTTACGAAATAATAATAATAATAATAATAATAATAATAATAATAATAATAATAATAATAATAATAATAATAATTGACAAACGAAACACTACAAAGACTGACGAACACTACTGACGCAGCAGAACGAGCCACGGCAACGAAGTGGACCTGGGGGGGACATGTGGCGAGACTACACCAGGCAAGATGGACCCATGCAGTCACGATGTGGGACCCCTACGTCGGAAAGAGAGGACAGGGAAGACCACGGCTCAGATGGTCTGACATGTTTACCAAAGAGGCGGGGAAACAATGGTCGAGGACAGCAAAGAACAGACTTTGTGGAAAGAACTAGAGAAGCTCATTGTAAATAGATAACGTAATTAGTGTTAAGATGTTGTAAATAGTAAAGTCAGTGTTGAGAAAGTGTCAGGTAAATAGTGTAAATAGCAATCAGTGTTTGTCAAAGTGCCAGTGTCAGTACAATGTGTGTAGTCCAAGATAAAAATGAACAAAGAACAGTGCTGAGACTAGTTAAAGTTGAACAGGGTTATTAACAATGTCACAAAAGTAGTATACACGACAAGCTCGCCTGGATTGGCTCGCCAAGCGAGTACACTTGAGCCACCCCTGTTGAGTGGGTTCTAACCCCATCACAGGAGGCCTGTGCCCAACATGGGACAACATGGTTAACATTCATTCATTCATTCATTCATTCATTCATTCATTCACATTCAATTGCATGTAATTTATAATGTACAACTTCTACATTTCAGCAATGTATATAAAATTACAAAAATTACCATGAAAGGAATTGTTTAAATCTTAGGCGGAACGTCTGACGATCTGCAAACATAATATTATTATAAATTTGCTACCTAAGCAAAATAATCAATGACGAGATTTTCGTGGAAATACACGTTTTCAGTATCCCCGATTGCGGATAAAAAATTTTTGGGCCGGCATCCCATCTGTTTGCCTGGCTTCTTCTGAACAGCTAGAACGGTTTTATTCACATTCAATATCTAAGCATTCATGGATCTCCAAAGGATGCATATGAAATATTTTAATAAAAAATCAATGTATGAAAATGTTTCGTAAAAACCAGTCTTTATTTAAAACAAACAAAATGCCATTTCTTCAACTTTATACGGAAAAGGGATTTGAAGGCTAGCACAGCAATCTCAAATGGTCTTATCACTCCTTTACTTAGGAATAGTTGTTGAAGTCCGAACAGCCACTTGCTTCTCGATATCGTGACTCAACTATGCCGGAGGTTCCGGTGACGTCCCACTGCAATGCCCTTTCACTCACCACTACCAAAAGCGTACTACATCTCCGCAGATTAATGCCATCTGTACGCTAACTACATCAGGCCGATACTTCTTTGCTCGATGCTTTTTTTTTATTAGTTTATTTTACGACGCTTTATCAACATTTAGGTTATTTAGCGTCTGACTGAGATGAAGGTGACAATGCCGTTGAAATGAGTCCGGGGTCCAGCACCGGAAGTTACCCAGCATTTGCTCATATTTGATTGAGGGAAAACCCCGGAAAAACCTCAACCAGGTAACTTGCCCCGACCGGGAATCGAACCCGGACCACCTGGTTTCGCGGCCAAACGCACTAACCGTTACTCCACAGATGTGGACTGCTCGATGCTATTGAATAATGTAAGAGTGGCTGGAATTATGGAGGAAAACGGAAGAACCCAGGGAAAACACTCAGGAACTTTGGCTTTGTCCATCACAAATAAGAACCCGCCATCGTTGAGATTCGAACCCGGATCCGTAGTCATCGTAAACCGTGCATTGTCAACTGAGCTACCAAGGCGATAAAGATGACGATTTACATCCGATCGATTCAAAAGTCTTACAAGCCAACAGGTCTCACCAGGCAAAGGCGAAAATGTTGGACATAGTAAGCTGGCATGGTGAAAATCAAAATGAAAATGTGCATTCCTTGCATAACAATACTTCTTATAATAATAAATGAAACGCAAATGAAAAATAAAACAGGATTCTAGCAAAGACAGGCATAGGAGAAATAGATATAACGTGCTTCATTCATTACTCTGGACGCATTTGAAGCTCTCTCCTCCAACAGTCTTTTTTTGAGAACGTTGGCACGATCATTCAGATTCACTGACAAAGAAAAACACATCTATAAAGATTATGTTTTGGAATAAGTAAGATAAAATGTTGTCTCAGTAATAATACTTCACTTATCACGCTAGATAGTAAGTCAAAAACTATGCCACTTCACTACAGTTGTTGTTGAACAAAATTATACTTGTCTCTCCTTCTCAGTACAAACAAACATTCTGGACAGCAATCCCTCGTAACCGAAATAAGAATGTATTGGATCTTCAGCACAAAAAGGACCGTAAATACTACTTTACTGCTCTTTAGTGCACTTTCCAGGATTACATATTGACATCAGTAGTCCTACTAACGCGCCAAAACCTCTTCCAAACACGGATTCTCTTCAGAGACCTAGTGTACAATTGAACGATTTTATTACCAGTAACAAAAAGCTCGGTACAGGTCAAGGGTAAGGGTATCGAGCAATGCTTTTTTCCCTTACACCCAACAAGAGGTGAAGGCTTTATTAAGGATGTAAGATTTACAATTTCAAGGGACGAAAACAGGGGTGACAAAAGTGTGTACGGCTGCAAAAAGTAAGACGGAAAAAGAGCAAAATATGCCAACTACACTAGGAGGTTGAGATCAGTGTATAGTTTGTGCAGTTACTTTTGTTTGTGGTGTGTGATTGCGCGGCAAGCTTAAATGATAGCAATAACAATTATTATTAGTAATATTAATGTGAAAGAATCTGTTCAGAGTTAGAAGAATATAACTGTTCAAATGACTCACTATTTTGTTTATTGTACGGTCACTTCCCGTCCTGTTCGTAGCAACACTGACAGTTTTCTTTATAACGCCCTACCATCCATCACCGGATGAAATCTTACCGTGATTAAAGCAATGCTTTCAGCTTATGTGCGAAGCGAAACATTTTTTTCAGGATACAAAATATGAAATTTTATAAAACAATGACCATTCATGTATTAAAAGCACTTCATGCAAGGAAAATATAGAAAGAACAACTAAAAAAAAAAAAAAAAAAAGACATATTTCATCTTCGGAAGAGAAATTATTGCGCTCGGTTCATGCATATTTAAGTTTGTTACTAGACTGTAAACGATAACAAGATTTAAGAAATTCGTTGAGCATATACTAACAAAAAGAAGAGGAATCCATGAAAAGTACATTGGAGGAAACATACGAAACCAATTTTAATCCAAGGCTACATAAACAAATAACATGATGTCTCAACGGTAAAGAAGAAAGTTGAAAGTCAAAAAGATGTCTGCGAGGACGGATTGGAATGCAAGAAGTCTCATCTTTCAAGATGAGAACGATCGTTAATTTCAAATTTAATTCTGAGAAGCTAATGTGTTGACATACTGCAGACAGTATTTTCCTTATCATAATATAAATTATAAATAAGCCAACACATGACCTAATTATACAAACTGAAAATAGGACCCCGGTGGGGGTGAGGACAATATAATATAATATAATATAATATAATATAATATAATATAATATAATATGATATAGAAAAACATGATCTCTTTTAATAATAATAATAATAATAATAATAATAATAATAATTCTTTATTTATACTGGCAGAGTTAAGGCCATAGGGCCTTCTCTTACACTCTACCAGGTCACAAAGTATACAAGCAGTTAAAATTTAACAAAAAGTTAAAGAACAGAATATTAACATATTACAAAAAAAATAATAGCATAATAAAATCGACACTAAACAACATGAAAATAATACCATAATAGAAAAAAAAAGAGAAACTAAATTCCATTGGAATATAGTGAAAGCAACTCATTTAGTACAAATGGTTAATATGGAAAAACGTAAGGAAGAATATATCAAAATGGACTGTAATAAAATAATAATAAAAAAGAAAAATACGAAAATTAAATAAAATTCATGATAAAAAAGCTATGATAAATTCATCCACTGATAAAGAGAACAAAAAGGGGGACAGGAAGGAAAAAGAAATATATAGCCTATATTTTTACAAAACTATGGCAGAGAAAAGGGCTTATAACCGAAAGGAATCTAATTCAAAAAGTACAATTTTAATTTACCAATGTCTGAACATTCGTGAAGGTAGACGCAGTGATCAGGTATTTTAAAAGACAGTTTGAGGAAAGAATGCAAAGCACAATTATTTGTGTATCGTGAAATAAATCCCAACTTCATTATAACAGTCAGATTTGCAGTCATAATTTGAACACCCCTGAACTATGAAATATGATTAGGTTCCTTCAATAAAGAAACCGTCCTTCATATACTGAAAAGGAGCGACCTGATTATTCTGGAGGAACCCTTAACTTCAAAATATGTGACAAAGACAGGTCGAACAGGGATTCCGAGTAAGGCAATAAAGTATTCAGCTCTCCTCTGACAGCTTCGGACAAGACCCGCACCTTATTGCACCCTCATAAAAAAAAAAAAAAACTTTATACGGGGACGCTTCAGTCCATGCTATGTAATATACTGAGTTGCTCTCGCAAAAATATTATGCACACTAATTCTACTTTAATTTATTTTATTTAACTAGCCAGCTAGCGAGCACAAATTAAAATTATAAAACAAAAATGTTTATAGCCACTACATACATACATTACAGAGATAATTGCATGAGTAAGCAAGGTATTCTTACGATTTCTTCCAAATTTACATGAGACGTTTTATAAATCTACACTCAAATCACATTTCCACAAAATAACAATGCAAAAGTTAATCTCTTTCAAACTGGAGCTTATCAATTTTAAACTGTACTCCAAACTAATTGTAAAACATGGTATAAATGTGAAATAAATAAAACAGCATTACAATTTATTATTTTCATTATGTCGATATGTTACGTCCAGTTCTGCGTTCTGAGGAATAAGACCACGGTATTTATAGAGATACTGTACTGTCAAAAATACGTTATGCTGCAATGATACAAGGCATATTCATAAGAGCAAACAAGAACTAAATATAATTGACACCCCTGCCACAGAAATATGACCATCAAAGACAACGGGACACGTACGAGGACTCGTACAGCAACAAATGTCCGTCAGACTGGTACTAGAACAAAATGTTCTACAAACATGTTCCATAGCATAAACGCTCCCTTACAAATCCCACTGACAAGTTTACCGGCAGTGGACAGCAACTCAAGAACAATCAACTGGTTGTAAAACGGTTTCAAACAGCACAACAACTTCGCGCAAGTGACATGTTTCAGAAAGAAGAACATAAACTACTTGGCACTGACTAAAATTTCTCCGAAATTTGTGACAGTTTATTACCAAGATGAAGAATGCGTAGTGAGAAGCAATCGGTAGTAGGGGATGTTACAGCATTTTTCAAGTTTCGCACATATTAAGGATATCTTACTTTAATTTGATTTGGATTTGCCAAATCTTCCATATTTTACGAAATCTTTCATTTTAATTTATTACAATTTACCGCCTCTTGTGTGTGTCTCTCTCGCTCTCTCTCATATATATATATATATATATATATATATATATATATATATATATATATATATGTGTGTGTGTGTGTGTGTGTGTGTGTGTGTGTCTATACAGTGAAACCTCTCCTTGCGGACACCCCCAAGATACGGACGCTCCTCATACACGGACAGATTTTTATGTCCCAACTGAAATAATATAGAAATAATGATGAATTTAACTCTCGTTTACGGCCACACACGGACACGGACAGCTGTTTCACAGTCCTAAAGCTTGCTTTACCTCCTGACTGCGGACAGAATTTGGATTTGAAGACCTAATGTGTTACAAAAATGGAAAATTTAGTTTTGCACAGAAATTCCTTAACATGAAAGAAGACAATAAGGGTCTCGTAGGCTACCTCTAGCCCAGCCGGCTACCCCTTGTTAGCTGGAAGCGGGTGGATAAACAAAGTCATAAAATTTAACCTCTCTGATGGGTCCAAGGTTTTCGCGATCTTGAAATTGTATTCGACACATGATGGGGTTAGTAGGATTATTCTCTTCACTTCAATCAGTTGTTCTGTTTCGAGAGACATGGCACCTGGACGTAAAGGTTAAGTTGAAAACTGTAAAGTACAGTGCTGCATAACTGTAGCCCTAGGAGAAAACTGAATGGCACAGTACTGTATTTTCCTTTTCCGATCTTATCTACTGTAGTTCAAAGTTGCAAAGAATTTACTGTAGTAGACTGTATTTAGAATTAAACTACAGTAATACATTTCATTTAAAGCGTGAAGGGATACATAATGCATATTATAAATTTACTGTTAGATTGGGGAGCCTCCCTCCCAATAAAGGACACCTCCCAGATGCGGACAGATTGTTACGTCCCTTCGATGTCCGTAAATGAGAGGTTTCACTGTATATGTATAGGATGTTTCAGAAATACTTTGACAAAACTTGGGTACATGTTCTTCACTCCAAAACAAGGAAAAAAGTTCATATAAACATATGTCCTAAAATCCTCAGTTTTTTTTAGTTATTAATGAAAGAACGTCTGTTAGATATTGTCAGCTTGATAGCAAGTGTTGCAACTTTAATCAATTCAGAAACTCAACAAATATTCAAATGACAAATGACTGTAGCAAACAAGTCTCCTTAGCAACACATAGCCATCTAGGATACAATGGGTGCATCAGCAGACTTGTATCGATAACATAATTCGATTATCTAACAAAATAAATTATTATCGGTTATAAATTAAAGTTGTTGGATTGTACATCAAAAGCGTTGAACGTAAACTTTCATTGTTACGTGTTTCATACATTCCATACTTTAAATTTTGTAATAACATTTTTATTAGTATGAAGTATGTAACGCATAATTTCATTAACTCCAATACGCCAAGAATTTTTTTCGACGTAGACTCTACAGGTCTGCTAATTACACAATTTTTAGAGCTATTATTATTATTATTATTATTATTATTATTATTATTATTATTATTGTTATTTTCGGCATTACCAGCATAAACGATTCTGGATTACAATACGTCCATTAGATTCTGTTCCGCTATCACTCTGGAAGGTAGCCTACTCTTAATCATTCCATCTACCTCTGGATCGTCCCAAATTTCTTCGTCCCACTGGATCATAAAAGAAAGCTTGTTTGGGGATTCATTCTGCACTCATTCAATTTACTCAGCCTTTCCAGTTTGGGTGGTGTAATTTAATTTCTTCTATCACATTCTGAACTTTGAGGGTTTCCCGGATATTTGTTTTTCTGTCTATCTAATCTAGTAAAGCACAACATAGGTCGCAAGAACCTCATTTGTGCTGCTTCCAGTTTTTATACATCACTCTTATCTGTGACCCAAGTTTCGCTTCCATTCAGTAAGGTTCGTTTGGAACAAATACTATGAATGCGTATTTTAGTGTCAGTTGACATGTATTCGCCAAAAAATGTCATTTAATAACTAACTCCTTTCTACTAGCCTATATTTTTGTAATTTCATATCACAGTCTTTAGAATCTTGGCAGTAAACATATTCATTCCACATTTTCTGCCAATTCTGTTTAGAAAATGTGGTCTATCTGTATATAGTAAATAGTGTCTGAAAATTATTTCCCTTGCTATTTAAATTCGTTTGTCGACAATTTGTTTTGCAACTATTTGATTATTTTGATTTATGACAACATTAAATAAAATAGACAACAAGACGCAGCCTTGTTTGAGGCCTTTGTTCGTTGCTTATGATTCTGACAATATTCCCTCAAAGTCTGAATCCTTACATAAAATTCTTAGAGATTTTTTTTAATTTGTTGTAGTGTGAAAACAATATCAATACTGCATTCCTTTCTAAATTCATTTTGTTCCTCGCACAAAAACTCCGCTGTAGACTTTACGTCTATTTTTCAATACGAAAATATATTTTTGATACAGTAGATGTTATTTCTCTATCAGACGCCTCCAAAAGCGTACTCGCGAGTAAGCCCCTGAACGGAACCGAAGCCAGTACGTAACGAGCGCGCTCCGCCTCACCCATCTCCATCTGTACTGTACTCAATGTTTATGCGCAAACGAAGAGCAGTGGTGGAGTGCCATTATCATTGTGTTGGTCGGAGTGTTCTACCGTTTCACAATGTCTTCTAATCATGGACGTAGTACATTCAAGGAATGAATAGAAAGATTTTTTTTTTGTGTTAGTGGGGAGAATGTGAAATGCTTAATTTGTTCGAAAATTCTTAAGCGTGTGTTAAAATTAAACATGCGACGACACTACTCGACTTTTCACAAAGAATATAATACAATTACAGGCATGTTGGACATGTGAAAATAATTTATTTTGCGACTATCTGTATAACTGTTGGTTATACATAATAATCAGTATATTACATTCAGTTCCGCATGACAAACATTTACTTTTTCGTTTAATTTTAGGTGAAATGCGTAGACCTACAAATATCTTGATAAATATAAAACAAGGAAATACAAACACAAATCACACACGTGTCCTTAGTCTCAAAAAAAAAAAAAACTTCTTGCTAGCTAGCTATGTTCTAGCTTTGAATATTTGGAAAATCAATGAAGCCCTTTACAGATGCATCATTTATAAAATCGTGCATACAGAACGTTACTAAATTCTGTGTCCATAACAAAGTCAAGGTTTAAGAAAATTAAATTGTTTCCAATTACAGTTCAGAGAAGGAATTTCAAGATTGTAAATGTAATTGAATCTGAAGTCGAAACCACAATTAACCAGTTTGTAGCTTACTCACTTGCATTGCACGAAAGCACAGATATAAATGACGAAGCACACCTAGCCATTTTCATCCGAGGAGTTAATGAACATTTTACTGTGTCTGAATGTCTTCTAGATGTAATTACAAAATACAACTGGAGAAGATCTTTTCCAGGCACTGAAATGCACCATAGAACAGAAGAGGTTGAATTTGCAATAGCTTGTGTCAATAGCAACAGACGGGGCTCCAGCTTCCCAGTATGTCAGAATAATATACAAACGTATGATATTTCTTATTCTTTTTATGTTATTATTTGTAAACATAAGCAGACTGTTGCCGCGATTCCCCACTGATCACTCCCATCTGTTCAGGTACGAGTCTCTTCCCCTTCTCTAGCCTTACAGCACACTGTGTTCGGCGGGCAGAATCGAGAGCACTAATGACGATACGCTTTTTGGAGACCTCTGCTCTATATTATTATTGTTATTATTATTATTATTATTATTATTATTATTATTATTGACATTAGATATCGAATGAACAGACGGATAGAAGATTATTTAGATACTGGGAATAGACTAATACCTAAAAATACCTTTTTTGACTGACGACAAACTTTACTGAACGCCCACGTTATCGCGACACTTATTTGATTTTATTATTATTATTAATATTATTATTAATATTATTATTATTATTATTATTATTATTAACCAGTACTTTTCTTCTGGAGAAAAAGGCGGTAGAACCCTGTATAGAATATTTTATAGAGAACGGAGAGATGATTATTGTTCACTGTATTGGAATTTTGTCGTTTTTAACCTCCTTTTCGTCCAACTAAGACTTTCAAGATCTAAGCGGCATGCAAAGAAAAATTGTAAGCTGATTAAAAACATAGTTATTCACATATATTTCGATTCCATGATGAAAAATGCAACGAAATGGTGCCGGAACGCCGTTTCAACGCGTTCTGCCAGAAAAACAGCGTAGTGTCGGACATCGAATGTTGTAGATAGGTTGATACTAACATGAAAACGAAAATCCTAAAACAACAAGCAGCAACTTGAGTGGCATTAGAAAAAAAAAGTATGTGCCAAAAATCCCAACCTATCTATGCTGGATGTCCGATAAAATATTTTTAATAACGTTTTTGAAAACTCGCCTATTTAAATTAATGTGAAGTCTGCGCTTGGTGGGTTGCACAGAGTTTCTCTGTACGTGGCCTTATTGTTGATAGAATGAAAATCTGAACTAAGCATTGTTGCAGGTGTTCACATTTCATTGGTAAAGTCAAAATAAAATGTACCATATCAAAAACTTCGTTGCAAATAAAAAGTGAGTTGTAAAGAGACTTTTTGGATGACATAAAATTTATTTTTCAATTCCAAAATTTCGCGACACACTTCATGGAGCTGTGCAACACACCGTTTGGGAACCCCTGATAGCCTAATATTACAATATAGGCCTATTATCACTGTTGTTACTGCTTGCTCCTGCCACGACGACCACCACCACCACTAACATTTCTTCTTCTTCCTCCTCCACCTCCTCCTCCTCCTCCTCTTCCTTAAAAAAGTTATTTAGGCTCGATACTGCTGAACATTCTTCTTCAGAAGGTATTGTTGCAGTTGGTGAAATTCCTTAGTACAACAGCATAGTGCTATGTCTATTATTCTTAAACATGTGATACAAACAAGTGTGTGTGTATATATATATATATATATATATATATATATATATATATATATAGAAAGAGAGAGAGAGATATCCCTATATCGAATCCTCACCAGAAAAGAATATCAAAGAACTTCAGTCCTCTGTTTTTGTACCTCTTGATCACAGCAAAAGAGGACACTTCGCGTTTTTTGAAACTAATTATTGTATACCTACGTGGTAATAGCAATCATGGCAACACTCAGCAACCTAATGAATAATATATTTTCGGATTACCGTGAACAATAAATTAAAGTTCAGAACAGAGCATTCCTTGCAGAGTTTATCAAGTTCTGCGTGCCAAGAAGTACCATCACCTCTTGTACAGGTGGCGCTATTTAAAAGGATCCCTCACATAGGCTAGATGTCGATGTTAAGAAACACCTGCACGAATCGTGATTCACACGTTCACAGCATACTCACAATAGGAAGCCGACTCTAATATACCCATCCAATGGATGACCTTCAAGATTAAATAAACCACAGCCCAGTAGTGCGGGCAGGAAGAGAAAAGCGACTGGAAAAATAAAGACAATACGGCAACATTGCTCGCTGCAACCAAACAACATTCCACATCAAGTGACGTCACCATCACTTGGCAATAGGTGGGTAACTATCAATTATACGAGATAGGAATGACAAAAAAAAAAAAAAACAGCACAGGCTACCGCCCAAATGAAAACATAAAATATCGCTTAGCCTACATATCATACGATACTGACAACCAAATTACACCTTTATTAATGGAAAAGAATCCTGGACTTTCAAAACAATAACGAATATATGTAAAGCGTTACCCAACATAAAACATACTCTTACACAACTCAAAAAAATGTAGATTTAAATACCCAAATGAATCTTTTAAGAGTTTAAAATTCTAGTTAAAACTCGTTGAATCATATATCTGAACGTGGACAATTACTTTATAAAAATAAATTAAAGCTAAATTTGTTCAGTGTTTTATTATATCTATTTTAGCCACTTTAAATATAAGGTTAAGTTAATAATGTCATAACTAGAGAGAGGAATTTAGACAAAAACTTATTTTTTTTCCTTGATACATACAGGCTTGAGATTTAATATTTACATTTTTCATGAAAATATAGGTATAAATAAAGGAGCTTTATAGTGCCTAAAAATGTCTATTTCGTCATTAGTGCCTACTTTTAAGTTTTTAAAAATTTTTTTAATCATTTTTCGTAACTGTTTACTCTTTTTCTTAACATCCTGTACCGTTTACATTCCAAGACGGATAGCAACAACTCCTTCCTAGCAGTGAACAACACAATAGAGAAGTACCTCCGGGCCACCCCTTCTCATTCTTACAATCTTTCAATCCTAAAATTCCAACTTTCCGTCGGCCTAGGTAGCGTAGTCAGTATAGCGTTGGCCTTCAAGGTTGCGGGTTCGATCATCTTCCTCTGTCTGCCAGCAATTTAACACAAACTCGCTGGGTTGTACCCGAATAAGCTATCTCTTACATTCCAAGAGAGATAAAACCCCTTCCTTTTTTCTCACCATTTGTAAATACAGCAGTGAGCGACACAATAGTCACAATAGGTGCTGATCATCTACTGTGAAGCAAACTATGGAAATGTGATTGGTGAATGAAAAACACTAACTTAGAGAATGTCTTCATTTTGTGTATGCATGTGCACCCTTGTAAAATGTGAAATGTGTTCAAGTTTCTTTTAATCCTAGAATTTTGCATTAAATAAATGTTGAATCTTATATTAGTGACATTCTTTAACAAAAAAAAAAGCCTCTTTTTTATTTTATGGAGCCTAAATAAAGGAGTTTAAGAGACTATTTTAGGTGCCTAAAATTCCGCTCTCTAGTCATAACTAATAATAACACAAACATGTATTCCCGGCGAAAGAAAAGATTGATCTTTCTCACGCAGGGATTCCATATGAGATACGACTACAGTCTACAGTGGTAGTCTTGTAACATGTTAACCACAGCACCATAGATAATGAACTTGTGTATATTATTGTTAATATATAATTCCCAAACTAACGAAAAAAAAAAAAAACATAAATGGTGCAATACCTGAAAACACGATAGTATTTATTTCATGGCTATGGAATTTCTAAATAGATTATTTAACAATGCTGTATCAAATATAAACCTACGAAAAGTCTGTGGAATTGGTAATAGACAAGTGGTATTTGGCGAGATGAGAATTCGCCAGGAATTATCTGACATTCGGCTTACAGTTGAGGCAAACCTTAGAACTAACCCAACCAGGCAATCAGCCCAAGCGGTATTCCAACCCAAGCTCGAGCGCCGTCTATGTATAATTTCTGAACTATACGAAATACTCCAATAAAGTAAACGGCGATCGACACACGAAGGATAAATGTATCCAATGGGACCTTGAGTTGCAGCGGGTTATGTCATCTAGCGATACGAGCGAGGAGGGAATTTGAGAGACAAATTGGCGGGTCGCGCAGCAGCAGAGGCAATGTAACTCGAGAATGTGAAGCGGTAGAACGTCTACAGTAGTATCAAACGATTCCTAACGAAACAGGCTACAACCCCAATTAAACAATAATCAGCAGTCGAAAAGCTAAACTGGAAAATTCGCGAGTGAAATTGAGCGAAGAGAAAAAATCCACAATGTCGAGGCATATGCAGTGCAAACGGGAGCGGACGTATGGATGGTAAAAAAACAGAGTACAATGGTTACTACAGAAACGGACATATTTACTCACAATGCATACAAGATGGCTACTTTCAGGAATCCCAGCAAGTAAAGATATACCATGTTTTCAGAGTATATCTGGAAAGAAGATTACCGGTATGTTGATTGTCACTGTTGACGTTTACCTTAACAGCAATTCTATGAGTGAAGTATTCACGCATAAAACTTACGGCTGTGTCCAAAGCCTATCTCGATTTTTAGTACGAGAATAAACATTTGTATCATCAAAACCGGAACGGAGGATTGGAAACATCTCCCATATATTACGCTGCATGCATGCTCATAATGAATTGAAAGAATTCCACGAGTACATTTGACATGAATGGAATTACTTTTAAAACAGTGACATGATTCTATTGCGTAATTTGCCACTTCGAGCTTCAACGCAACTGTCAAGAGGTTCAAGGCGTAACAGGTACAAAGAAATTACCACCTTTCTTCAGGTGACGAAAATTCGTGCTTGGCGAATATTATTCTTATATGCAAGCACGGACGGAAAGGGAGACAAGACACCACCGGGTCATTGTCTGTCACTCCAACTGTGACGACACGCACTCGATCCTTATTTCTGTTGGCTCCCGAAACCTCTTCGCAACTCATTCTCATACTCCATTCAAATTATGACGAGAAACAAAGTTGAGTGTAAAATGTACACAGGATCTTTGAACGTAATCCTCGTAGCAGCAACTTAGTGTTTCTAGGCTCTACAAATACACACAATTATATGAAAGATAACCAAAATTCATTTTGAAGAACAAAGTACAGTATTCAGCATGGAATAGTCTTCCCTCATTTTATATTAATGACATCCTAGAGGGCATGCAAACTCTGGTTAGGAGAGTAAAAAACTGCAGCAAACATATACTTATTTACTTACTTGCTTTTAAGGAACCCGGAGGTTCATTGCCGCTCTCACATAAGCCCGCCATTGGTCCCTATCCTGAGCAAGATTAATCCAGTCTCTATCATCATATCCCACCTCCCTCAAATCCATTTTAATATTATCTTCCCATCTACATCTTGGCCTCCCTAAAGGTCTTTTTCCCTCCGGCCTCCCAACTAACACTCTATATGCATTTCTGGATTCGCCCATACGTGCTACATGTCCTGCCCATCTCAAACGTCTGGATTTAATGTCCCTAATTATGTCAGTTGAAGAATACAATGCGTGCAGTTCTGTGTTGTGTAACTTTCTCCATTCTCCTGTAACTTCATCCCTCTTAACCCCAAATATTTTCCTAAGCACCTTATTCTCAAACACTCTTAACCTATGTTCCTCTCTCAAAGTGAGAGTCCAAGTTTCACAACCATAAAGAACAACCGGTAATATAACTGTTTTATAAATTCTAACGTTCAGATTTTTTGACAGTAGACAGGATGATAAAAGCTTCTCAACCGAATAATAACACGCATTTCCCATATTTATTCTGTGTTTAATTTCCTCCCGAGTATCATTTATATTAATTGTTACTGTTGCTCCAAGATATTTGAACTTCTCCACCTCTTCAAAAGATAAATTTCCAATATTTATATTTCCATTTCGTACAATATTCTCGTCACGAGGCATAATCATATACTTTGTCTTTACGGGATTTACTTCCAAACCTATCTCTTTACTTGTTACCAGTAAAATTCCACTGTTTTCCCTAATCGTTTGTGGATTTTCTCCTAACATATTATCCTAACAGGATAACCCTCTCTGTTATCCTGGACTTTCCTAATGGCATATTCTAGAGCGAAGTTAAAAAGTAAAGGTGACAGGGCATCTCCTTGCTTTAGCCTGCAGTAAATTGGAAAAGCATCAGACAGAAGCTGGCCTATACGGACTCTGCTGTAAGTTTCACTAAGATACATTTTAATTACTCTAACTAGTTTCTTGGGAATACCAAATTTAATAAGAATGTTATATAAAACTTCTCTCTTAACCGAGTCATATGCCGTTTTGAAATCTATGAATAAAACTGATGTACTGTACCCTCATACTTCCAATTTTTCTCCAATATCTGTCGAATACAAAAAAATCTTATCAATAGTTGATCTATTACGCCTAAAACCGCACTGATGATCCCCAATAATTTCATTTACGTACCCAGTGCTACCACACAGAACATAATTCATAACACGCGACAATTTTACAGTCCTATCATGTTCAGCACCATAACTGGAAACATGCACTTTTTTATTTCTGTGAAGACGTGTAGAAAACCACCAATTCTTTCCTCCAACACGATGACCAAACTGGAAATAAAAAAAAGGGTAGATCGTATCTTAGTTCTGTAATGAGAGCTGTAAAGTCGTCAAGCGTAAATTTCATGACCCGTGCCCGCCAATAGCTGGACGGACACGTAATGATCACATGGAGGACAGTTCTGGCTGTCAGAGGACGACTCATCTCTTGAGAATTCGCTCATAACGCAGTTACTTTTATTTCCCTTTCCTTCTTCTAACTTGATAATAAAGGTAACGTGTCAGTACGCATTGAGACAATTCAGGACATCATATATCTGTCTCACATATGGAAGGCTAGTGCTTATCTTTTACATGAGTGGCAGTCCTCCTGCTCTAATTGACTCAATAAATGCATATTAGTAGGAACGTAATTGATCAGGAAGAGAAAAAAATTGCCTGGGCCACTGGCTAAGAAGAAACTGCCTACAGTACTAAATGATGCACTGAAACGAATGGTGAAAGGAAGAAAAGTTCGGGGAGAAGAAGATATCAGATGATAGACAATATTAAGATGCGTGGATCATATGCGGAGACTAAGAAGAACGCAGAAAATAGGAAAGATTGTAGAATACTAGATTTGCAGTGAAAGACCTGCCGTTGGGCAGAACACTTTGAATGAACGAGTAGGAACATATTTTATATTCTGACTTTGACTTCAAAAGATGAAAATCACTCGAGTGTCAATGATGCTAAACGTTGGGGCAAATGGAATTGACTGCCGGTATTTACTTGTCCTGATACTGCTACTGAGAAACGGAGAATTTAAATAAATAAATAAATAAATAAATAGATAGATAGATAGATAGATAGATAGATAGATAGATAGATAGATAGATAGATAGATAGATAGATAGATAGATAGATAGATAGATAGATAGATAGATAGATCGGTGGGTGGGTGGGTAGGTAGGTAGGTAGGTAGGTAGATAGATAGATAGATAGATAGATAGATAGATAGATAGATAGATAGATAGATAGATAGATAGATAGATAGATAGATAGATAGATAGATAGATAGATAGATAGATAGATAGATAGATAGATAGATAGATAGATAGATAGATAGATAGATAGATAGATAGATAGATAGATAGATAGATAGATAGATGGACAGACAGATAAATACATGTATAAATAAATAAATGTATAAGTAAATAAATGTATATGTAAATAAATAAATAAATGTAAGGTACATCTAAAGAAGTTAACATCGTAGCCAAATATTAATCTTATACAGGGTATTCTATAAATTATAAGATGTACAGAAAGAAGAATGTCCTATTATTACAGCATATGAGTTTTACTGTACATCATCTACGTGTATGTCAGTAATAATTCTGGACAATTTTAATCTCAATTGCATGTTCAAGATTAAATACCTCTCAAAAACACTGTAATAACTAGAGTCTTGCGTTTGGTTACTTTGAATACAAGTTAGGTACGTCGATCATAGTAGCTTGGTACGGAGAGCAAGTTGCAAGTCAACAGTTGACGCTGCGGTGTTTCCCCGCATGCTCCGGTACTATATTTATGGGCTACATACCGTATATTTGTACATCTGTGTCTGTAAGACGGTAAACAACAGAAATAGTACGCATGTACAAAATACCATTTGAATTTAATAACAATACGAAATATTTACAGGTAGCTTATATGCAATAAAATATATTTTTACCACAGTTAGACAAAACTAAACATTTTCAGGAACCAGCTCCATTATTGTCGGGAGCCACCACATTGTACCCACAGATGCAATGAGAAAACCATTCGAGCTAAGGTGATACATTTACTTACTTACTTACTTACAAATGGCTTTTAAGGAACCCGAAGGTTCATTGCCGCCCTCACATAAGCCCGCCATCGGTCCCTATCTTGAGCAAGATTAATCCAGTCTCTATCATCACTCCCCACCTCCCTCAAATCCATTTTAATATTATCCTCCCATCTACGTCTCGGCCTCCCTAAAGGTCTTTTTCCCTCCGGTCTCCCAATTAACACTCTATATGCATTTCTGGATTCGCCCATACGTGCTACATGCCCTGCCCATCTCAAACGTCTGGATTTAATGTTCCTAATTATGTTAGGTGAAGAATACAATGCGTGCAGTTCTGTGTTGTGTAACTTTCTCCATTCTCCTGTAACTTCATTCCGCTTAGCCCCAAATATTTTCCTAAGAACCTTATTCTCAAACACCTTTAACCTATGTTCCTCTCTCAGAATAAGAGTCCAAGTTTCACAACCATACAGAAGAACCGGTAATATAACTGTTTTATAAATTCTAACTTTCAGATTTTTGGACAGCAAACTGGATGATAAAAGCTTCTCAACCGAATAATACGGAATATATTAAGCAATATTAAATCTCTATGCCATGCAAACATATGCTCTCAGAGACACTCTGTGTTCTCCTGTGACGGTATGTAGGACATCGTGAGACGCGGAACAAAATTTGTAATAAGATTAATCTAAGAAACGCATTCGTTCATGTAACCGCTTTTGTTAACATTATGTATTAGTCGTGGTGACATAAAAGAAATCGAAGTCTTAAACAAATTATGAGTGCGTTCTTTATATATACATTATGATGAATGACTGTTAACACTTCAAGTATTTCAAATGAGAAATTTCTCCTCCTTTCTGATAAAATACACGTTCTTCTTTCCTAATGAAGTGCTCGCTACCAAAGTCTTCTATTAAGGCACTGATCTCCAAACGCCCAGTTTTGTTTTGTTTTCGCAAGTTCACTGAACAGTGTAATAGGATCGAGTGCCGCCGATCTATAGCTGTTGCATACGTACTTATCGTCGTTGTTCCTGCAATAACTCTTATGTGCAAAACATAAAATTTTTCAATAGGAAGAAAAATCACATTTATTCATCCTACGGCAGCCGTACATAGGAGACTGTGAATTCTTACATTTTCGAAACGAAGAAATATAATTACATATAGGAGATTTTATTATTTGCTGTACCGGTATCACTATTTAAGTTATTTAATAGAGCAAAAATCTGAAAATCGATAAATATGTCACATAGGAGTTATTGCAGGAACAACGACGTTATATTGCTGCGGGTCGCTTGGAGGCGTTAGGTAATCAAACGCAGGACTGTAGTGGATAACTCACTTTTTCATATTTAATATGAAAAAAAAGTTTCCGCGGAATTATCAAAGATCGCCACAAGTTGTGACATCAATAAGACAATGCCAAGTCTCTATTTCAGTTAATCTACGATGAAAATCATGGTTTAGTTGAGAGCTAAGAAAGGATCTCTTTTGATGATACGCAAACAGCCGATTTTCATCAGGAAGTACGGTACTTGTTATGAGGGCAACAGTACACACACTTCCGAAGAGATCCTGTATTTCAATGAAATGATTACATTTTGTAATTAGAATATTGCACAACTGGAAGTTTACTTTTACATTTTAACAATAGGCGCCTCATCTCACAGTTTCAATTTGTAGATACATTTCCAATGATTAACATCAAACATAAAGTAATACATTTGGGGGCATAGTAAATGCCTGGCCGAACAGTAAGTGAAGTTGACAGACAGTTCTACGCAGAAATATCCATCGCATCGCAGTGGATGTCTGTTTTTCGTCCTCGTAATAATTGTGGATAGGTTGGAAGGGTGGGGAGAGACTGAGGATGGGAATGCTTAAATATGCAGTGTGTAAAGGCCAACCCAATCGACCGCTACAAACTTCAGATAACTACGTCAACTTCCTTCGAGCCAGGCCTTTCCGCCAGAGGCGCTGGTGTATAGAATGACAAGAAAGCAGTGTGTACACAGTTGACAACAGTGTAGTTTGTAGTAGCAAAATAATCAATTAAGTCGGAAAGGATTTCGGGGAATAGTATTTTATTAAGACTTATGAAATTAATGAAAGGATTCGGTTACATATAAGAAATGTTACATGTAAGAAATTAATGGAAAGGATGCCGTTATCACCTGCATAAAAACAGCTGCAGTCAATTTATAGGTTATTTATTTGACTTTGTATGAACTACGAAGTCATCTAGCGTCAATGAACTTGGTGGTAGTAAGATGGCAATTGGCGACTGAGTTCGATTCGCTATGAGATTACCTGACATTCGCTTTACAGTTCAAGAACCTCTGAGAAAATTCAACCACGTAATCCGTCCAAATGGCATTCGAATCCACAACCAAGCGCAAGCAAATACGCTACCGTCTGAGCTACCCATTGATGTTAGGCCTAAATTACGCGGGAAGATGGAAAATCGGCGGCACTCGATTCAGGGTTGATAGCTGATGATGGTGGTGTTAGTTTTGGTTATATTTAAAATAATAGTTCAATAAAAATTTCAATACAGCAAAACAAGTACAAATTTAACAAAATGTAAACGGAATTTATTACAGTAAAACTCCGTTTAACCGAAATGGAATAAAAATGTATACCGAACTTTTTTGGGCCATAACACGCAAAATTTTCCTTAAAAATGTAGTCTAAAATATAACTGCGTCTTTCCAAAGGTCTATTAATGCTTCGAATGAGACAACTCCATATTGTTCTTACCCTAAAACAAGGTTAAAACTAAAGGTGAACGTCATTTAAGGAATGCAATAGGTAGAGAAATTTGCTTTCCACACCCTCAGTTCTCTTCTTGTGTGTTAAGTAAAAGCCAGGGGTATATTGGCTCAGTCAAGTATAAGTTATTTTTACGTACTTTTGCTCCACCTATCCCCTACCCAAAAAAATTGTGGAACCACTTACGGCTGAGGTGACAACTGATTCCGTGGATATTCACTTCTGCGAATTTGTAGGTTTTAAGCAGTTGTTAGTGCATACTATTGTGTTAAATTATGTTATCAAGTGTGTGCTTTTGAGATTTTGACAAAACTTAAGGTATATGTATACCTTTACATACAAAAAATGTTGTTTTGTATAATTTTGCTCTGTAAAATTTTTATACAATTGAGAATGGTACCAGAAAGAGAACGAAGTGAACGGATCCCTTGAAATTATGTCTAAATTGTTTTTAACAATTATTTTGTTTATAATTTTGACATGCAACTTGAAACATGATAGCTCATGCAGTTTTTAAGATAGAACCACAGTTTTTTCACTGTTTTATAGCTAAAACTATTCTTTAGTGCCTGGCATAGAGCTATTTTTTATTTTTATTTACATTAATTAAATATTACCATATATGTAACTTACAATAATATTTTATGTTGCATAAATCATGTAAAAAATCCATAGATAATTATTAATTATGTTAATGTTATTTTACTCATTGTCAGGCACTGGGGGACATTTCAAGCTTCAAAATGACACCAATATCTTCTTGGTAACACCATATTTGGCTGAGATATTATGTTTGAAAGAATTAAATATTCTAAAATTACTATTTGCAGGAAATGAGCCACAAACTTTCAGAGCCTAGAAGACTCCATCATCATGTCACCCCTTAAGCAGCTTCATGTCTGTCCAGTTTCAGCTTCTTTCTACCTCTCAAATACCTCCGCCTTGTTTTAACTTCAGGTGTTGAATGTTTTTTTTTTTTTTGGCATTTTTGTCCCTATTTCTATTGATGCAACAAATCCTGCGATGGTGTTTGTCCCAGGGTTTATGCCCATCCTCCTCAGAATTGTAATTTCTACTTTTGGACTCTTATTAAAATGACGTACAACATCATTGACACACAAATTTACAGTTTTTTGACTAACAGTAAAAGATTATAAATTATTTCATTATGTAAAAACGTTTTTTCAATCTAATGATAATGCCCAGATATCTATGCATCTATTTCGGGACTAGATAGAAGTTTATTTTACAAGCAATGCTGGACGAGGGGATTGACTGCTACGAAGATCACTCCAAAAGTAAGAGACCGTGGCTGATGACGCAGCATTTTGGAAAATGGGACTTATCTGAAAAACCATACTGCATACATCGAAAATTCTTATATCAAATTAAAGGGGACAAAAATCTCTATTAAAATAGTTATATTTTGAAAATTCTAATTTTTCATCATTTTTTGCGTTTTGTGGGTATACATATACCTTAAGTAGACTAGAGTAGTGTCCATCAACCTGTTTGATGGTGAGGCCCCTATTTTCCCCCAATATTTTAGTGCAATCCTCTGGAGACAGCTGTTTCGTTTGATTTAATTTCCATAGAATAACTTTTAAATTTTATTATTATTATTATTATTATTATTATTAATTTTATTATTACTTTTACTACTACGTTGTTCGCGGCCGCCCAATAACTGCTCTTTGGCTTCACAATATGTACCCTATTTAAAAATAATGAAGTGCATGCCTTTGCTTTACATTGCTATACCGTTATACTTCATTTAATGCCGTAGCTTCTTCCTTTCGATACTGGAAATAGTACCCATTGATTATCCGAAACGGTTCTGCCCACTTTAGGTCGGAAAAATGGGGTTCTACTGTATTAAAAAAAAAGTACAAAAATTATTTAAGCAAAGTAATGGAGCAAAAGTGTAAAATTTTTATTTTATATATAGTTTTAAACCAGAGACCTAGTTTTATACTCTTACTCCTATTGATATCAGTAATGATGTGTTTAAGTTTCATGTAGGTTCAGTACTATAAGCGTTATTTAAATTACATAAACTAATTTACACATTTTCACAAATTTTTATCTCCACTAAATTTTAAATAGCATGTCAGAAATTTTTGGACAATACCTATGATCTCTTTAGAAAGATCCTGTGTTCTCATATATATATATATATATATATATATATATATATATATATATATATATATATATATCAGTTTTATATTGTAAACGGAGGAAAAAAATAAACCTATTCATATTAAAATTTATGAAATTTACAGAGTGCATGCACACAGTTTATGTTTTATTAAAATTATTTTCTTTTTTGAAAAAATGCCAATATAACTTTGTTAAGTATATACTTTAAAGAACGTGTAGTAAAAGTTCTGCTTCCTAGCGTAAAAATTGTGGAATCCTTAGCAATATGAATACAGAGAAGTGGGCAAAAAAAGTACGGGAAAATGAGTCCAATAGTTTGCATTCATTTTAAACTTAATGACAGCAGCCTTTTAAAAGATGGATTAATTAATTACACAAGTGATGTAAGGTTCTGAAACTTCGTCCAAGTTTAAAGCAGGGATCATACTTCATTTTCTATAAAAAAAATTCTGAACAAAATTACCAAATTTTCACCCATCTCCTCCCTTAAAGAGCCAAGAAGAAGAAAAAGAAGGCATTATTTTAACTTAAACTACTTTCCTAATATAATATGGCAGATGTGTAACAGTAGTGTTTGCGCTCGGGCATAGGTTCGATTACCGTTTGTGCTGATTACTTCGTTGGATTTTTTGCAAGGTTTTTCCCAACCGTAAGGCGAATGTCAGGTAATTTATGGCGAATCTTCGGTCTCATACGGCCATATACCATCTCGCTATCATCAATCCCATCGACGCTAAATAACTTAGTAGTTGATTCGGCGTCGTTAAATAACTAACTACAATGCCGCCATAAGATCTAATAATGTAGCTACCAGAGAAGTGCAGTGTTTATTCCTGATCATCGGAGGAGTGAGGATGAAACGTAGCATAAACAAATCGTAGTGGTGATGGTGGTGATGTTGGCGATTATGAAAATCTCCAACATCGGAATTACTAAAATATGCGTAAGATGGAGAACACGAAAATATTTTGTGATACACAGGTCGAGTATAGATAAAAACTGAGGACCTCCCAGTGTCCAACTAGAAATATTAACTTCGCTCATTATCGTCCGATCCACGTGGAATAGCAACGGGCGGGAAGTAGCAGGCACCAACGCATAGAAATACCGGTCAAACAGGAGGTGGATTCAAGCACGGATACAAGCTATTGGCAGTAAAATTAGCTCCATCTTGTGTGTCCAGTCTCTCCTCCCTTTCACACCGAGCTACAAGACATGCAAGCGAATGGAAACGCTAACACATATCGTAAAGTCACGTTGGTTTCTACTCTTGCTTTCGAAGAAAACCGTCGTGGAAATCCAGCACTCATTAAATATGACAATTGGATTTCATAATCGTCACAGGATAATGTTTATAATATTCTCGCAAATGATTCCATCCTTAATTCCTCTGCTTCCGTACCCAACACCAATTTCAATCAGGCCTGCACCAAGAATTCCAGAGCGGTTACTCGCGGAGTAAATTGTTGTGGTTATGTTTTGTGCTGGAGTCGGGTAGGTGCATGTATGGAGGGTGGAAATTACCCTGTTTTCTGTCCCACGATGTTTGTCGGGTTACGAAAATATTACCGGCAGGGACAAGAAGGGGGATGGGTCAAAATGTTAGAATGGCAGCTGCTAGATTCTGATACAGTTCTGAGAACGTCTGAGCGATCTGATTTATTACAATCCACTATCTTTCATTGAAACCTTGTTAGATTAAGAGATATGTTATTTAATCCGAATTAACACGTTTGTTAATTTTCAAAGGTCTAAGTTTCCAGGACTCATGAGGAACCACAACATGGTTTAGGTAGAAGGCGGTTAGGCGTGTTATTTACGTTGCCTGTCAAATATCGTGAGACCGATTTTTTTTTCCCGCACGTCATGGCACGTTTGGAGAAGCCATATTTACACGGATAGGTGGCAGGCTCGTCGAGGCAGATGTTGTAGATAAATGAGAAGTGATGGTGAAGGGTTGATCAGGATTGGGAAGGAGACGGAGTGTATTTTGTACTGGAACTAACCAGAATTCACATTGAGGGACTTGTGAAACAACACAAAACCTAAGTCAGGATAGTCAGTCCCTGGGATCGAACCCAGGATCTCCCAGATACGAGGCGAGAACAAGTGAAACATATTTTATTTATTTATTTTGACTGGATTGTCCTAGCAAGAAGGAACGCAATTACTTAGCTAATGAGCTTAAGCCTGGTTGTGTTCTTGTGTTCAGAGTGAGAAATACGAATCTAAACACTGGTGTTCTCGTAAGAATAAATAATTCCATCCTCAATTCCTCAGCTTCTGTACGCAACATTAATTTGTACAAAGCCTACTGCATCACATAAATTTCAGATTAATGGGGATGGTGGTATAATTGCCGTGATTCAGGCTATAGGTAATACTAGACTTGGGAAGGTACGTATGCGGGCGTTGAAGTCACTCTACACTAGAAGCGCTATAGCGAAAAGGGTCATAAAATGCTTCAGCCAATGAGCATCAATATGGTTCTGTTTCTGTGTTCATAGTGTTTTAGCCTTTAGGGGAGAGTTGGGTAGTATCGGACATCGGGTAATATCGGACAGTGCGTTTCTTTCATCTACCAGAGATGGTAGTACATGAATGACATGGTTACGTAACTGTATGCGACATCACAGAAACGTAACCATGTCGTTCAGGTACCATCACCTGGTTGTAGATGAAAGACACTCATTGTCCGATACTACCCAACTCTCCCCTACTTTGGAACATGCCGTAGCATCGTGGTCTAAGACTTAAGGCATCTTGCCTGGACTCGCGTTACGGAAGCGGTGGATTATGCTCCCATGGGGAAAGAATTTTCTAATGATATTTCTGCTTGTGCGTAGCAAAAGTGCTAATCCAGCATCGTGATAAATTTGGGGAGCTACGATAGGGAGCGAAATCCGGTTTCGAAAACCAACTATAACTGAGGGGGAGGATTAATCGTGATAAACACACGTTACTCCCGAAATGGTTGAATGATCGTTCACTTCTGATGAGGCATGTGGACGGACAAACTTTGAAATACAAGTACAAACGTAGTGTCGACGTGTGAATAAATGTTCCTACCCTCAATTCCTCAGCTTTTTAAAGCAATATAAATTTGAATGAAACCTCCCATATGAAGAATTTCCGAGCGTTTATTAAATGTTGTGAATTTGTGATCATTACAAGGTGGTGATGGTGGTTTGTTTATATTGTTTCTACTCCACTAGAGTTGGGAAAGTACATGTGTGGAGTTGGAAGTCACTCTAAACTGGATGCGCCGCTGTGGCAAGAAGGGAGGAACATAGGTTGCTTTAGCTAAAGGCCGTTCGTTCTGGTTTAGTTTGTGTTCACAGTGAGTCCCTATTTTGACTTTGTTTCAGCGTTTTCTACTTTTAAATACAAAGCAGTACTCGTGTGTGTCCTGAAACTACAATGAAAGGTCGTAAACGTGTGGTATTAAAAAAAAAACAAGCACGAGTAATATTGTACAAAGTGTAGTCTGTAGGCCTATCAGTGCTTCAACACTGCAGCACGATGTCAGGAGCGTAAAGTTTTTGCTTATGGAAAAGAGGTTTAATACAAAATTTGGAAGAGAAGCTAGAATTCTAGTTAAGGACAATCTTTTTTAAGATTACCTGTGAAACACCTAACAGGAATATCTCCCAATAACACAGAATTCGAGGACTTTGTATTGTGTTCCATAACGAGGTGATTGCAATATTGCACCCTGAGTAGACGCAGATATGTATCTTTCCTATTTAAAATAATAATAATAATAATAATAATAATAATAATAATAATAATAATAATAATTGCATATAAGACGAAGACCATGGTCACAGGAAGAAAAGCAAAGAAGGTAAACTTGCGAATTCTAAATGAGGCAGTAAAGCAAGTGGACAGCTTCAAATACTTGGGGTGTACTATCTATAAGCAGTAACATGAGTTGCTGCCAGAAGTCAAAAAGATAGCAATGGCCAAAGAAACTTTTAATAGAAAAGGAGCATCTTCTGCGGACGTTTGGAAAAAGAACCAGGGAAAATACTAATGAAGTGCTTTGTGTGGAGTGTGGAATTGTGTAGGGCAGAAACATGGACATTGCGATGAAGTGAAGAGAAGCGAATAGAAGCATTTGAAATGTTGATATGGAGAAGAATGAAACATGTGAAGTGGAGAGACAGAATAAGAAACGAAGCTGTGTTGGAAAGAGTGGGGGAAGGAAGAATGATGCTGAAACTGATCAGGAAGAGGAAAAGGAATTGGTTGAGTCACTGGCTGAGACGAAACTGCCTTACTGAAGGATGCATTGGAAGGAATGGTGAACGAGACGAGTTCGGGGCAGAAGAAGATATCAGACGACATTAAAATATATGGATGAAGTGAGGAGAGTAAGAGGAAGGCAGAAAATAAGAAAGATTGGAGAATGCTGGGTTTGCAGTGAAAGAACTGCCCTTGGGCATAACACTGAATGAATGAAATTAAAATAATAATAACAAAAATTATTAACAAATTATTTCACTTAACGTTCCTTTAAACCACATAGTAATGAGAATGACAATCTCACAGGTTATATTGGATTTATAATGCAACGATAATAGCGGGGGAAACCGACTTACAGGCGTTTTGTCCAGAGCACAGATATATCGGGGATCAAAAACCGGTCCCTTTTATCAGAAGTCGTCAAATACTGTAACTAACTTAGCTATAGCTAGATCTTTATTCAAGAGAGAAAAGCTTTTTTTTTTTAACACTATATAGATGCTTGAAAAGCAAACAACTTACTTGTATTCCGTTAAAATGAGAGCAGAAGCCAAGCGACAGTCCGGAACAACTTACCTGCAACAAGAAAGAAAATGACATATGATATATAATACAAGTTCTAACTAGTCACTGAAATTACTGTACTTCGTACCTGTTAAGTCGAGAAAGAATGCAGAGCCCAAATAATATCGTAAACATTCCTCAGCGAAGGAGGTGAGTGGGGTGGTAATAATAGAGCTGTTAGATAGCCTGAGTACCTCTGACAACTTTTCTATAATGTTTCCCTACGTTTTAACAGATACCTTTTGTTCAGACTAGACATGACAATATCTGTCGCATTAAAAGTTCACATTCAGTAAAAGGTACATAAATATTAACACCGGTCTTGGTGTGCACAACAGCTATCGTCTAAGTGGAAGCCACAGCTATGGATTTTAATCTCTCCTCGTGTCAGTTCAATGTGCTGTTGTATAATAAGTTTGTCTTTTTTGGCACAGGCCTGACGTTGAAAACTGAAAACGACAAATCCATAAACAGATAAAATTGTGGAGCAGAAGGAGATGGGAGAATTTCTTTTAAACAATGGACAACTCCGAAAAGTGGCTTAAGCTTGGTTCAAACGGTGCTTGTTTCCGTAATGGATTTCAAGGTGGCTGCGCTGATGGCTATTCTGCGTGCTCACTTGCTGGAAGTAATGCGCTCTGGTGGCTGCTTTGGTGGCTAGCTTGCCGGATTTCGAGGGTAGGTTCCTTGCTATTTTTCTGTTGGTTTGCACGCTGGAACCAAAGATGATGATATAGTATCACCACTGAAACCATGTCGCCATGTTCGTTGTTTTCCAACTAAACCTGTTTTTTTTTCTATATAATTTAGTTTCTAAGAAACAGCAATTAAATATCGGACTTCAGCTGTTTTGCACTTGTGGCTTAATTACTTTATTACGACACTTACTATTGTTAATATAGGACTTTAGTTGTTTTCCACTCACGGTTTAGTTTCTTATTGACCATGAGTGTTGGCAACAGATGAAACAGCAGATGATTTTCCAATTTGAACTGTGAAAAGAGCCAGCTCCGTGAGAACAACAACCATCACCGTAGCCAACACGGAAGCGAGCATCGTACCCACCACGGCACCCAGCTTGCTAACCAGCAAGGAAACACGCAAGAAAACAAGCACCGCCTGAACCTGACTTTACTTACTTATTGCTTTTAAGGAAGCCGGAGGTTCATTGTCGCCCTCAATTAAGCCCCCCATCGGTTCCTATCCTGAATAAGATTAATCCAGTCTCTACAATCACATCCACCTCCCTCAAACCCATTTTAATATTATCCTCTCGGCCTCTCCAAAGGTATTTTTCCCTCCGGCCATCCAACTAACACTCTATATACATTTCTGGTTTCGCCCATACGTGCTACATGTCCTGCCCATCTTAAACGTCTGGATTTAATGTTCCGAAAAGTACCTACTATGGCAATTTAAATGACAGCATTCAATTGGAAGTTCTACGAACTTTGGTTGCCTCAAGCTGGGATCTAACTCAGACGCTTCTATTAAAACAGCTAGTCTCTCCATCGCACTCTCTCCTTCGAACCTGAACTTCATATTCCACTGCAGGTAGCAAGACAAGCAAATAAATTTAACTCGTAGTTTGATCCGACTAACGCGGGCCATAGGTTGAACATTCCTGGTTTAGAGTAATGAGAACTAATGACGTATAGAACTGACAGAGTTGTTTCGTAACGGGAGACTTGACCAAACCGGTCACGTAGTACGAGATAAGCTTACAATAGATAAATCTTTTATTAACACATTGCGCACATGAAGCTTAAATCCCCATTCTCATCCAACCAGTCTTCAGACCACACGGTGCTCCAAAGGAAGATACCCGTCTGTAAACAAAATATAGAGCTGGTTCATCCGTCAATCGGTCACATCGAATAAACATCACGAACTTCCTTTTCACGGCCTGACACATAATATAGGTCTTCCATTTAATAAAAACGCTAATTTAGCAAGTTTTGCAATATTTATAATATCCTCCACTAAAAAAAAGGTAAAAAGGTAAAGGTATCCCCGTAATATGCCATGAAGGCACTTGGGGGGCATGGAGGTAGAGCCCCATGCTTTCCATGACCTCGGCACTAGAATGAGGTGGTGTGGTCGGCACCACGCTCTGACCGCCTTTTACCCCCGGGAAAGACCCGGTACTCAATTTTATAGGAGGCTGAGTGAACCTCGGGGCCGTTCTGAAAGTTTGGCAACGAGAAAAAATCCTGTCACCACCTGGGATCGAACCCCGGACCTTCCAGTCCGTAGCCAGCTAGTGCCCAATTAATCTTACATTGTCCTTTTCCAGTTCTGCAGTTTCAGATAGCAGCTTTTATGGTTACAAGTCAAGTGAGTGCGGGTTCAATTTCCAAATTATTGACAACAAAGATAAGATATTTAGAGGTACTTCCTCCAGAACAGTTTCTAAGGTTTTTGTCCCTTGACTTTTAATCGTCCTGTGGTAGCATGGTGACCTGGGAGTTCAGCTGTTTATGATGTGTAATGCTGGTTCAACATCTCCATAGAAGTGAGCACATTGAAACTCAGAAACTAGCACAGGCCTCGAATTAAATTAGAACAATAAACGTCATTACAAGCCTCGAATTTAATTAGAACAATGAACGTCATAACATTTTTCACACATACGTAATCCTTCTTGAAATAACTATGTGGAAATTGTATGACTTGAGGCTTTCCCGGCGTTTTATGTAGAATAACTCTTCTCGGGTTCTCAGCCAGGTGAGTTGGATATTTGCTTCCAAGCTTTCGACGGCTAGCTCTGCCATCTTCTTCAGGGAATGAAGTGATGTGGGACCATGTCCAGCCGGTATACATGCAATAGTAGGGCTTCCCGCTGCGGGCCAATCAGGAGCTAGTTCCTAATCCCGACCGCCAGGCGCATTCTGGTTGGTGGAAGCGGTAGCCAATCAGGAGCTGGTTGCTGATCCCGACTGTCTGCCGTGTGCTGGTGGTCTAAGCGTATTGATGACAGGTTTCCATGCTGTATTCAACAGAGACGGGGGTCTACAGCTGAGTACAGCATGGAAACCTGTCATCAATACGCTTAGACCACCAGCACACGGCAGACAGTCGGGACCAGCAACTAGCTCCTGATTGGCTACTTCTTCCACCAACCAGAATGCGCCTGGCGGTCGGGACTAGGAACTAGCTCCTGATTGGCCCGCAGCGGGAAGCCCTACTTTTGCATATATACCGGCTAGACATGGTCCCACATCCCTTCATATCCTGAAGAAGATGGCAGAGCTAGCCGTCGAAAGCTTGGAAGCAAATCTCCAACTCACCTGCTGAGAACCCGAGAAGAGTTATTCTATGTGGAAATTATGACAATACCCGGGATTCGATATTTGTTCTTGTGTTCCAGTCTTCAGGCAATACTGCGATATCCACGAATTGGTTACTGTTACAGTCTTCCAACACCTTCACCACTTCAAGAATACAAGCCAGTAGCTAAAACGCTACTACAATTGAAACGAGAAAGAATATGGATATATCAAACACGGTAAAACAAACTGAAAGGACGATATCATGTAATGAAAGCTCACAATTACGGTACAACGTGTGTTTCAAATCCAGCTGTATGAAAATAACATGTTAATTAATTTTAATTACGTTTTCCGCTGCAGGCGATACAATTACCTAACAAAATAAGAAAAAATGTCTAAAGCCTAGTGTCGTCAAGTCAAGATTGTCAGGTAAATCATTTATACTCTTTGTTGGACTTGACATAGTACTTGAAACGACTTCGAGCAATATCAAGTAACTTTAATGCAAGCTCAAAAAGAGCGAATTAACAAATTAGTTCTTTTCAGGCGGGAAATATATTTCATTGTCCAGTAAGCGAAGCTGCTGACTCTCTCGACCAGCCTCTGTGGAATGTAGTTCAGCGATGTGGGATGGCTTCTGCAATGACACCCGAGGCGGACCTACTCGGGGGAGGAGTTTCGCCTCGGACCGACAGGGGGGCCTTGGGGGAATTTGCCGAAGCAGGAATGGTATATGGATTCTGTCGGCTGTAGGGACCGGTCGTTAAGGGAGTCATGTGGTTAGGGCGGTGCGCGTAGGGGATCTGCGGCATGCAACTCATTCCATATCGAGGGTTAGCGCAATAGATCTCAATAGGTCGCAGTGCTGGGCCGTCCGTGCCTCCTTCAGTTAAATTCCATTCCACTCTATTCCAAGTGTTACATTAGAGGCTTTGTTATCTACAAAAGGAATTAAAATGTATAGCAAATGGGATAATGAAACAATATCTATGTTACTGGAGATATAAGAAGCAAATGATTTATGGAATGGAAAGTGGTTTACAGTATATGTATTGGGATCAGAATGCTCGAGATAACGCTGTAACACAACTTATCTACGAATTAAGTCAGAATGGGATAAATGTTTTCAATATTCTCAATACTTCATGGACAATACGAATAAGCTTGGTTGCAACAAATTCCAGCATATTAACTAATGTCGACGCCACTTTTTCTAATGTCATACAAAATAAATATGACTTGATAATTTATAAAATGCAACTTTAATCCAATTCATTTGAATTCAAGTGACCTGATAAATGTCAACCCGACTTAAGGAAAGGCCTTACTGTCTGCTTGAAAGTCGCATCATGTGGCCTAATCTAAACAGAAAAACAAAGATCTACTACAAACATTTTAATAATTTCCTTTATCAAATCTTTTTCAGACGAAATGAGCATACAATAACGCAACTCAGGCAGTTCAGCTCAACAAACATACTCAAAATATCACGACAGGTAATTAGCATTTTATTAAGAGCTCCTTTTCGGAGTCTTACGTTTTATTTATTGTTTTATTACAAATAACCACAAACATCTTAAAAAATGGTCCATTCCGTCCCCGTTTTTGCTTGCAATTTGAAGCAACACTAGACTAGATGTTCAATAGTATCATGATTATCTGCATTCGGAAATCGAGCTGGAATCCGCTGGATTTGCAGCTAGAAATACTGTTAAATATAATAGTGAATGTCTTCTTCGTTATTATATTTATAGTAGCATCATCTTTAATTGGAATTTATTCAATACTAAAATCCACTTACAGGATCAGCAATATAATCTAAATCATTAATAGTCACACTGTTATTTATTTATTATCTAAAACATCATTCAAATTCCTGGAATTTTTGCAGAATTCCAATGTAGGCCTACATTATTTTCTTGCAGTTATTTATAAAATAACTTTCTTTTCAATATCGTAAGTCTCATTCAATGAAGGCTACATTATTTAACATTTCCGATTATTAATTATTATTTAAGATTTGCAGATATTCCTACAATAAACGCCAAATCGCTATAACCTCGCGCATATATTTACAGATAAAAGCATAAATAAGACAATACAAGGAAGTCTTGTCAAAATCTAGGTATATTCAATCGAAAAACTCAAGTAATCAGCGTGAAAAGGTTCTGAAAGTCTATTCGTGCAACAATGTGAACATAAAAAGACCATTTGAGGCTTCATAATTGGAATATCAATACAAAAATCACATCAGCGTCAGCTGTGGATCGAAGTGTACGCAACGAAGACTTCCGGGAGGGACAGGTGTTTGTCACATTCTAAATGTGGGCTAGAACCCCCATCATTGCAACTTCAAGGTGCGAACTGCCTGCCTGCCTGCCACTAGTTGCCATATGCCTCTATTCAGGGCTCCTCAATGGGCAAGGCACCTGGCGCGCTGTTAACAGTCAGCATATGGTTCTTTAACAATGCCTTGCCTTACTTTGCATCCGAACTGAAGACGTGGAAATATTGCTCCGAGGTATTACATGTACACACGTTACCAAACACACATGCAGTTTCTCCGCGTCAGACCAGAGGCCATCCAAGTTATGTTTTCATTCGCATTCATCCCGGATCATATGTATAACAGATTGGCCATACCCATGTTAAAAACAGAAACATGTGGAAGAGAACAACCAGGATCGCCATTGTCGATTGGTATCGACCGCTAGATGGTAGTACAGTTGCTCCATGCAATTAAAATGAGAGTTACGTGACTTCTTTTGTGCGAAATCGTGCGTATTTGCTTGGTTTCCGCACAAAACCAATCCGCGGAAAGTCTAAAATTCCACATTCAGTATTCCCAAACTAACACACATAACAATTTCCCTCTTCTTACTGCTTAAGTGACATATTGATTTTACTGCTTTAGGCTTTTAACATATTATTTTAGAGACGTTCAATATAGTAATAATTATAAATTGGAAACTTACCACTGCAATTCCACCTAAATTGCACTGTTAATTATTATTTTTAAATATTTGCAAAAATTAAGTAAACTCTACAACTCCACTAAAGTTACTGCATTCGTGGTGCAAGTAACATTAAGGAAGCCGTGAAAAAATCAACAAGATTCCAGACTCATCATAGACTGGGGGGGGGGGGAAGACAGACGTATATCACGGCCTTCTGGAGTAAACACAGAAAACATTTTAAAGCAACAATGTTGAAGATAGATATTTTTGTTTTGCAAATTTGCCGTCTTTGAACAGAAACCAAGATGGAGATTTCATTGCAACTAATTAGAAATTCCTCTTTCAAGTATGTAATAAACGATCTTCGCACAAAATAATGTACGATACACGAGCGGTGTTTTCTTTCAATTCTCGGAAATTAAAAAAGCTCAACTACGTTTCGCTTTTTCAAACGTTTCCTCGAACATGAAAACTTCAACATACCGCTCTTGTAACGCATATTACTATTTCAGTCGCTAGATGTCAGCATAGTTGAAACTCCTATTTAACCCATGCTCATATTTCACCTGTCCTCTTTCTCAAATTTCTCGTCATTCTAAGACGAAGGTAGACACAGTTTTAGAAGTGCCAAGCTATTCAGACATATTTTCAACAAAAGGAAAAAGGAAGCCTTATAAAAACTCTCCTCGTTGACAAGGTAAAACTACCGTTCCCTTTCGAGTCTCTCTCTTTTCAAGAAAATAATATTCTCGACAGTGTGTATACATGAAATCATATTTAGTTACTATTTTGCAGGGCTTCGGGGTTGAATCATGAAACTTTCGTATCCAGCATGAAAGGGAAATATATGTACGAGTATTAAAGGTAATGGATTTCATCACTTCTTGAATCACAAGGTTATTTTTCAGCGAATTTCTGTCCAAAAGTTATTGTAGACCAGAGCAGCACAAATCAGTCAGCGAGACGGACATAGAAAACATTATTTCCACAATTTACTAGTATGCCTCAGCAAATCACTCAATTTCAACAATAAAATTGTTACGTTTCCGCTGGTTTCCTACCGTTCAGACCATCTTTAAGATTTTGCTTCCTATAAAAATTAATATCTGAGGGTATCTACACTGAATGGGTCGGAGCAAAAAGTCAATGCATGACAAACTTATTGATCTTCCTAATTCTCTTTGTGCTGAGGCTCGACAAATATGAAACACTTTTAGAAATATCGTACGCCATTCCCTATCATCGACGTTTGCGTACAACCAAATCTGAGTAATAAATCAAAGGTATATTTTTAATTACGCTTAATATGAAAAATCCGATAAATGCCCACTAGCACATACAATAATTACAAATCATCCGCACAACGGTCACATGAAAACACGTACATCAATGTCACGAATGTTTCGGAGAAAAATTAGAGAAAGGATAACAATGTAAGATACCGCAGTTTCCGTGTTTTCATGAGGAAATTTACTAAGTAGATAACTTATTGTAGCTTATCAGCATATAATAGGCCTATTTCAAAACTTCATTTCAAAGACATTTTTATTAAGGGGAGAGGATGGTGTTTTTAAAAACTTTTTTCCTATTTGGTGTAAGATATTAATTTTTTGTATGTAGCGAGCTCATAGCTGTGGCAACTCAACCAAATAAAAATATTTTGAAAAAAATATATACAATATATATATATATATATATATATATATATATTTTGGGGGGCTCAAATTAAAAAAAAAATATATATATATATATATATATATATATTTTGGGGGGCTCAAATTAAAAAAAAAATATATATATATATACCCAATGCAGGATTGTACTAAAACCGATATATCTAAACTGTTTTTAAAGATAGATTCAAACAAATTTTTGAAATGTATTTGCAAAAGCATGTTCTACAAACTGTCTGTAACAGAATTTTGATATTAGTCCCTAAACAATTAAAATTTAATAACAATTTTCTGATTTATTTTCTTGTAAACAAACGGACGTATTTTTGAAATGAAATCAATTAACAAAATTCTGTTACAGAGAAAGGTTTCCTAATAGTCTAAAGAATGTGTGTTCAAAATTTCATGCATCTATCTTTAATAGTTCATAAAGTTAAGTATTGTGTAAACTAGGAACTGAAATTTAAATATAAATATGACTGTGGTAAAAGATAATTAGATGAATATAGCAGCAGGGACGATTTATATACACTTGTTTATTATAGAATAAAAAAAAAATGAGAATTTCTATCTTAGCATGTAAACAAGTTTTGACTGTGTAAAATAAATGCGATAGGGTGAAAACTTGCACTAAAACCAGAAGTAAGTGTAAGTTAAACCAACATAAGTTGAATAATTATATGATAGAAAATTTGTTATTAAACTGTGTAAATATTGTGTATTATCATTATTTGTGAATGTATCAGTTTTAAGATTAAGTTTATGTACTTTTGAACTATTAATAAATAATATCAATAATAGTTCATAAATTATACCCATTTTTGTCTGGCAATGTAGCAAAAGAAAAAAAAAATGAAGTTACTGGGAACCGATAAAAGCGGGCGTGTGATTTAAAAATCCATAGCGCAGGATGTTTAAAAATGACGCCTCAACATTCGGTAAGGGCACAAATACCTACAAAATGTTATGCAATGCATTCCACACATATCAAAGGATATTTTAAAGAATTTTTTTTTAATGTAATTTACCGGAAACAACAACAAAAGTGGCCCAGTGATTTAAAAATCCATAATGCAGGAAGTTTAAAAATGGCGACTCAACATCCGATAAGGGCACAAATATCCACAAAATGTTATGCTATGCATTCCACACATATCACAGAGTATTTTAAAGATTTTTTTTTAATGTACTCATTTTTCACCAAAAAATACCATCCTCTCCCCTTAAACGCCATTTCGATTTCATCGTAATTATTAGAAAATTAAAATATTATCGAACTCTACGAGAAATTCAGGAAGGAGGATATGACAGCGGCCGTAGCATATTCAAGAATAAATTTTGGATAATGGGGATATTAAATCCAAATCTTGAAGCTGGAAATCTTATGTGACAACAAGCATTATTTCCTCAGTCTTTCTACGCAAATATTTAATATCAAATTAAATTGAAGTTAAGAAGTATCTCATTATCTGCAGATACTCGTATTTCATATACAGCCCCAGCGACTATCATGACGTTACAGGCCTACTTCTAATTTGAAGACTCACTGTGCAAGAAAGAAGCGCCTTTTGCAATAACAAGATAAAATACAAATAAAAATCTCATTTTACGAGGCTAAATCCAGATTGTGGATTCCGTACAGTACTTGTGTTATCAGCCTAAGTGGCTAATTTGTCTCAGGGAGTAGCAAACAAGTAATTCATCTAAAAAATTCTAGATAACAAGTGGTTCACTTCAACTCAAGATTTTTGGACGCTTCTAAAACACAAGAAAACTCCTATAAAAAAAAACCCTACATCAGACTGAATAACTTTGCATTTCAGTCAGAAATTTCGATGTACACATAATTAACAAGTGAACAAAATGTGACACATCACCAAACACGGCTATCATTTTACAACGAATATGGAAGAGGGCATTACGACTGCCACGAGCAACATTCCTTTCCTTACACTACGTCGATAATGTGGATTGTTAAGTGGAGAGAACAAAGGTTGTTCTGAGTAACTCCTGGCCAAGATATTAATGAAGACTAGGAAGACATGAACAACAACAAGGTGGCATTCAACTTCGCTTAAACTCTTCACGTCTGTCAAAGGAAGCTTCTTTTATGACGTCAAAGTTCAGGCATCATTAAATATAAGTTATTTTTACCCGGACTTGTTCCACACGAAGATTTTTACAAACTATCTGAATGTGGAAGACATTATGATAGAAAATCTAGCTTTGAAAATAAAAAATCCCGAAAACGTTTGGCGTCCGATTATCTCTCAATCTGACTTAAGAATCAAAAGATGGATTCTGCAATGTAAGCTACTTGTAAATAATCTAGAACATAACCGCGACCACTTCGCTTTGAAATTAACACATATAATGCTCAAGTCAATAACAGCTAGCCAAGTTGGACTCGATCTCCGGCCAGATCGCGATTTTTAAGTAGATTATTTTAAAACGCTGTATCAACATATTAGGTTATTTAGCGTCTGAATGAGATGAAGTTGATAATACTGGTGAAATGAGTCTGGGGTCCAGCACCGAAAGTTACCCAGCATTTGTTCAAATTGGGTTGAGGGAAAACTCGGAAAAAATCCTCAATCAGATAACTTGTCCTGATAGGGATTCAAACCCGGGCCACCTGGTTTCGCGGCCAGACGCGCTAAACGTTACTCCACAAATTTGGACCCAGATTGTGACAGAATTTCTGTTGGATAAAGCAAACATTTCAAAGGAGTTTTCCTCGTGGTACTCTCGTTTCCATCCATAATTCCATCAACACTCTTCACTTCCCCTCATCATCATATATCATCTCCAATAGTAAAAATAGGTTGGAGTGAAGTCTTGGAAATAGTATGGGCTTCCGATTATGATGTAGGAAGATCTTAGAACTCCGAGTTCCTGGAGCTTATCAGGCTGCTTATATGAGGTCAGGCCCTGGCTCTATCAGGTATAATAATGGTATTAATGTTATTAAAAATGGCTAGATAGTAATTTTTTTTCACTAAATGTTTCCAAGACTACTCTGATCCCATTTTCCTTAAACGCAAATGGTTTACAACAATTAAAATCTTGTGATACATTAAAGGTAATAATTCATAACGCTGGTTGCTCATTAATGGCTATTGTAAATGTTCTATTCTGAATATCTGAAGGAATCTACGCAAGTGAAGTACTTAGGAATTATTATTGACCAGCATTCAAGTGGAATAAACATGTTTCTTCTTTATGTAACAGACTTCGAAAAACAATTTATAAATTTGCAATTTTTCGTTCTTACATCCTTACAAATATTCTGCGATTAGTTTATGTTTGGTTCAATCTGCCAACTAGTATGGTATAATCGGATGGGAAGGAGGAACAAAATTTACACTTTCTCCGCTCATATTGCTTCAAAAGCGGATAATTAAAATTTGTTTAAACAAGTCAATTGATTATCCAACAAATTTGATTCATTCCGATTTTAATGTTTTCCAAATTGAACAAATACCTATATAAATATACAGTATTAAAATATTATCATAAAAATCGTCTGAAATATAAAGAACAACATCTTTATCCTACCGGAAGAAATCTGACATGTTTTTTAGCTGAACCTGAATGTTACACAACCACTGGAATAAATCATAGTCAGAGTTACGGGCCAAGGTTATTGAGAGTTTAATCAATTAAAAAAAAAACTAAGCAAATTATTTAGTAGGCTATTCATGACCTCTTTTCCTTTTTCCTTTTTCTTAATTTCAATATGCTATTTATTCTGTTCTTGACTTGATTCTCTACTTTCATCTTCATAATTATCAATGTTTTGTAATTGTATTAGCTTTGTAATTTTATTGAATCTTTGTTATGTTCTTTTAGTACAAAATAGTTATTTCTAGGAAACGCCCACGAAAACTATCTTGCTCAAATGGGTGTGCGCCACGTCAATAATATGTATTTATTTTTTTTATTTCATGTAGCAATAAATACTAAATTCATCCGTTACCCAAATAGTGGAAAATTTTACATAAATTTTGATAGAATCATCTTAGATCATTACGAATGTTATGTTAAATGTTATGTTTTTATTTAACGACGCTCGCAACTGCAGAGGTTATATCAGCGTCGCCGGATGTGCCGGAATTTTGTCCCGCAGGAGTTCTTTTACATGCCAGTAAATCTACTGACATGAGCCTGTCGCATTTAAGCACACTTAAATGCCATCGACCTGGCCCGGGATCGAACCCGCAACCTTGGGCATAGAAGGCCAGCGCTATACCAACTTGCCAACCAGATCGACTAGATCATTACGAAATTCACTTCAAAAGTTAGATTTATTTTCTTTTACACTGACAAGCGATTTTAAATCTACAAATTGTTTTCATCCCTTTTTGAAGAAGGTAACGGACATGCCTCATTTGATAAGACAACTGCGGGATGAACTGCGGACAACTGCGCAGTTGATAAAGCGTCGTTAAAGAATTAATAAAAAATACATTTAAAAGAAGTGGAATGTAAAGTAATAAATTATGTTCAGGCTTTTCATGCGAATGCCTCTCGATTCTCTGAAATAAAACCTTGTTTCACGGGACTGAGAACTATTAATAATGTTCATATGTTCATTAAGTCGCAACTTAGAGTAGCAAACAATGATGTAAAAAAAAAAAGAACAACATTACCGTCAACACAGCCGCTTATTAGCCGAAGTACTAACAAGGTACGCGGCAACGCCCAAAAGTAGTCTTGCAGTAGGTATGCTCACGCAAAACATCGTGTCTTGTTCAAATACACGAGTTCACCGAATGTTATTAACTAGTGCGTAAATTATCTCATGAATCGAAACTATATCAGTTTCTTCGTGTTACGCACTTTGCTCACATCTCTTCATCAAGCATTAATTACGCAAATGAATTGTTTATACTCGTATTCAAGGGCGCCCGGAGGGTTCAATCTCAGTGGTAGCAAGATGGTTAGAAAATTAGAGGAAATGGATGGACGAGGAGAGAGAAAACTGAACATGAAAAATAGCCAGTTTTGCAATCTAAATTATCTTGCGCACGCATTCATAGATTAAAGCAATCGCTTTTGTTCAATTGTTTACCGAGAGTTTGAGAAAACATACATCGAGCACGTAGGGAAAAATAAAACAACCCGTAAAATGCTACCAATGGCTACCCCCTGTGGGCGCCCTTGTTTGTGTTAGCTTAAAACGGCTTTCAGATACTCCTATCCTCTCTCAGTTTATAATTTACTACTTTCCTATGTCAATTACATCTCGTGCTAAGGCAAATTAAAACGCATTAATGTTACGCTAGAAATTTTACCAGGAACGGTGTCCGTAACGGCAGAAGTGCAAGCTTTTTCTGTTTGTACGAAACCCACGGCAGTGAGATCAAATTCTGCCTAGGTCATGTTCGTTATTAATGCAATATTGTCTTATTTTGAGTGGAGGACGGGCATCATGCCGACCATACTTCACTTCTACCGCTATATGACAGGATGAAACACCGACAAGCGCAGGAGCAACGCTTTCGATACACAGGCTTAGAACCTCGAGAACAATATTTTATAGCTGTAATGCTGCATTCCGTTTGTGCCGATGCGATATCTCTTTAATGCAGTGGTCGTCAGCACAGAGCACCCTGGGGCTAGCATCTCTTACCAGAGGAGAACACAGTGCACCACTCGTAGCTGCTAGCGGTTATGCTCTCTACCTCTTCCTGCTGCACGACGGGGCACACGGGACGGCTCCGCTTACCCTTTGCACATTTCAGCGAGTGCTGACAACCACTGCTTTAATGGCATATCGAAGATTGTTAGCGCTTAAATAATCCTAGACTTACAGTATATTCAATGTTTCGGAGCTACCGTATGTAATGCTGGAGAGTAGCAGTAGTTTTTTGTAGTATTAATAGAGGTAAGGGTAGAGGTAGGGACCTACCGTACGTAATGTTGGAGAGTAGCAGTAGTATTTTGTAGTAGTAACAGAGGTAAGGGTAGGGGTAGGGATAGTGGTAATAATAGGGGTAGTGATAGTAGTAGTAATAATAGTAGTAGGAGTAAGGATAGGGGTAGTGATAGTAGTAGCAGCAGCAGTTGGAATAGGGGTAGGGGTAGTTGTAATTTTTATTTTATTTTAGTTGGTTATTTAACGACGCTGTATCAACTACTAGGTTATTTAGCGTCGATGAGATGGTGATCGCGAGATGATATTTGGCGAGATGAGGCCGAGGATTCGCCATAGATTATTTTGCATTCACATTACGGTTCGGGAAAACCTCGGAAAAAACCCAACCTGATAATCAGCCCAAGCCGGGATCGAACCCGCACCCGAACGCAACTTCAGACCGGCAGGCAAGTGCCTTAACCGACTGAGCCACGCCGGTGGCTTAGCAGCAGCAGCAGCAGCAGCAGCAGCAGCAGCAGCAGCAGCAGCAGCAGTAGTAGTAGTAGTAGTAGTAGTAGTAGTAGTAGTAGTAGTAGTTTATTTAACGATGTTTTCACCGGCAGAAATTGTTCTGCGTCGCAATTTAACAGTGGCGAGAAATGCCCACAAGTTTGATCTAAGTCCTTTATCAGCACAGATTTCTTTTAAATGCCGTAAATAAACGACACGGGATCCTCAGCTTCACATCCGTCCCAGAAGACGCCATCCCAGGGATTTTATCACTCTCCAAATTCATCGCCGTCGATCGGGTGTGAACCCGAGAATTTTGGATTCAAAGATCAATAGTCCAGGAGAATAGCTTTTGGTAACGGTTCGCCTTTTCCTGAGTCCCTCGATAATGGAGCCAATACGTAAGTTGTGAAAAGTAAAATGTTTATACATTTACAAGGTGCAAAAATAAAAATAAAAAAAATTCGCACTTCGTCCAACACTGTGAAATTTTTATGTTGAGCTATGAAGCATGCAGAGCGCTCGCACTATAGGTATCCTACAAACAAAACTCAGCTCGGACTTCTAGCGGCGCACATGCTATACCCCTCTTACTCCCCTGCAGTAGGCTTGAGAACATGCTGGGAACGGGAGCATACGTCATCTGCGCGAGACAGTCACGCCCGCTGTTTTCTGCGCACCGAGTTTTCCTTGTTGGATGCCTTTACATACTAACCCATGGTGGACTTTATAAGGGTATGACAGTGAATAAGAATAGTAATTTATTTTTATTTATTTACTTTTTTCTGCTAATTTTAGTTCGTCATGCTCAATTTTACAACACCGCAATTGTTTATAGGTTTCAGTAAATAAGTAATCTGTTATAGGCCTATGTGGTTTTAGACGTTCACACTGTCGTGCAGAAGAATGTCTTCTACCGTGTTTTGATAATATCTTTCAATACGTCTTAACAACTAAACTGTACATTCCTGACGCTTTTACGTTATACATATTAAATGGGACTCGAAGTACGGTCCGCAAAGAAAGTGAATTACTACTGATACAGTATAGATTTAGGTCTATAATTATACGAAAAAAAAAACTATCCCAGGATTCAAGAACTGACTTCGCAGTTCCTTGAAAAATCAACGGTAATCCCACCAAAATACATTGTGTAATTTCGACAGCAGACACACTCAGCTAGAGCTATAACAGTAACCAAAATTACAGAATAAATTCGAGGTTTCTTTCATCTAGAGAAGTATAAACGACTACAAGAAGGTACATTTCCGCGTTGCGAAATAGCGGTACTGCAGAGGATACTTTCTTTTGCAACACAGGAACACACAATGATAAAATTGGCAAATCTAAGTGCAGACAAAATCCTAGTGACGTCATAAATGTCTTATCTGGCCTACATTTAGAATTAAGTCTTGTATGAAACTGATACGTTCTCGATAAAAAAGTATCGGTAATAATTGTATTACGTTTAGATGTTTCAAAATTTATACCTTATTTAGGCTATATTCATAAAGTAAAGCACTGGTTATTTTATTTTATAGACGTTTTCAACTGCGATGGTTAGCGTCGAAAAACTGCGACTTGGACAATGTTCTTTACGGCCTCACAAATTTACGACATGGGACTTCTCACTTCCAATCCGAATGAAGCTACACTACAGTCTATACAGTATAAAACTAGTAAGGAATGTTATCGCCTTTAAAAATGTATGGACTTCGATTGAGTTTCAGACCACGAACTGTGGATCCAATGGCATGCATGGTAAACGCTCGACTACTGAGGAGTAATACATACAAAATGAAACTGTATTATACATAGAACGGATTCCCATATTACAACAATTGCCTTTGTAAGATTATACCCCCCTCTTTCTTAGTCACATGTACGAACGGAAGTTAGAACTTGGACTGTGATTAAATATACATCAAAACAAACCCAAGTGCATCGTGACTTTAAACTAACAATGCATAGCCAGTGTACAACATTAAGCATATATCCAGGTACTTATTTTCTACATCGAAAATTCTATTCCTTTCCTGAGAAATATACCGGGAAAGCAGCACGAAAATGAAGTTTTCAAGACTTTTGTTGAACATACTCGTAAGGTTGATAAACAGATTAAATTAATAAAATTTTCTTTCTTCAACTGTGACTCACATAAATCGTGTAAAGATGTCATGTAAAGAGTGAACTTACTTTTTTCTGGAAACATAAAAGAATATGGCCTGTGCCTATTCTGTTCATGCCAAAAAAAGTACACAAAATATTTCAATTACGTGGGGTCTAAATCTATTCATGAGGCCAACCTCTTCAGTTCTAATGGTTAGGGACGATAGTTTGGGGTGTTTTTGTTGTCAGGTTCAATACAATATTTTGTTAGATATGTGTTATGAGAGAACTGGTAATCCTATCAAGAATTCGCTGAGAATCCCCTTTAAGTCAGTGGTTCCGAAACTTTTTGAAGGAGCGACCCACTTTTGGGAGAGACTTTCGTTTGCGATCCCCCATCCCACCGCATCGGTACTTAACCTCATTCGAAAAATACAAATTCCTGTAAAATCGAAAACAAAGAAAATTTTACCCTAAACCAGTGGATATCACCTAAGAACGACCAAATTAGAAGTAGGCCTATATGTAACAACAATGACACGAAATATTATGCAGAAATCATTTCTGGTACTTCAAACTATTACCGCCATGGTGCTGCGGTAATGGTTCAATAAAAGTCGAAAAAGATGATTGCGCTATCTGTCACATTCGAATTTATAAAGAAACTTCTTTCTGGTTGACATCATTTGACAAAAAGAAATTCAATTCATTCTAGTGTATTAAAGAACTCATGGATGGAAAATTTAGCTACGACAAATACTGAGTTTATTTTCGAGGACAGGCAATTAAGTTTGCACAGTTTTAAACAGCTTCCTGAGTATCTTCCGGAAGAAATTCAAAACAATTAGGCTTACAGCAGTAACAAATGGATACTGAATCTCTTTGTGCACAGTTGCGTTCGACTGGCTGCAATTACAGAAAATATGAAGGAAAAACTCATTGAGATATGTAGGCTACGTACTGATGGAATGTTCAAACTAGACTTTTTTTTTTTGCAGAGTTTAGATCAGATTTGTACCAAAAAGAAAAATGCAAGAATCACTCGAGCTTGCAAAAGAAGGTCTTACCTTTTTTTTTTTTTAAATAATATTTGTAACCTTGTATTTACTCGTATACAAAATGAGTTTTTGGTTTACGATTGACATTAAAACAAAAGACTATGTGTATCAAATACATACAGTAGCCCACATTTTGAGAAGCTGCTTTCTGGAAAACAGGCATATTTATGGCAGTAATTATTTTTAATTCATAAATACTAAAACTTGTTTATATTATGTTCAACGTTGTTTATGTTTATATTTATAAATTCAAAATAATTGTAATGTTAATAAGGCGTTTTTATCTATCATGTAAATAATCTCCCGCCCCCCCTCCCCAATGTCTTTACACGACCACCACTTTAAAAACGACTGCTTTAAGTAATCGCTAGACGTAACTTGCGACCTGGCGGTCTGTTCATAAAGAAATTATTAACAATATCCCTAATAGACGCTGTAATTCGTTATTTTACGCTGTAGTATGTTATTTTACGATGCTTTATCAACGTCTTAGATTATTTAGCGTCTGAATGAGATGAAGGTGATAATGCCGGTGAAATGAGTCCGGGGTCCAGCACCTAAAGTTACCCAGCATTTGCTCATATTGAGTTGAGGGAAAACCCCGGAAAAAACCTCAACAGGGAATCGAACCCGGGCCACCTGGTTTCGCGGCCAGACGCGCTAGCCGTTACTCCACAGGTGTGGTCTCTACTTATAGGCCTATAATGTAGTTACTATCTACATAATTTTTTTTTAATTTTAAAACATTACGGCTAACTCCAAACACTTTATGTGTGAAATTTTTCACCGTTTTTCCGCCAGCCGCTATGTTCCTGAAGAAAACAATCTTATTATGTTTTTCACTGCAAATTTTCACATGCCCTTTAAACTATGACAATTCTCACATTATATACTGAAAGTGATATCCAGATACAGTAATAGCGAAAAGTTGTATAATTCGTCTAAAAATAGCTCTGAAATAAATATTAAACGTCTTGTTATACATCCTGTCTTTACAAGCGCGATGTCTTCTGGGAAAATTACATAACGGACTTAAAAAACCTTGAAGTGTTAAAATAATCAATATTGTTACAAAAAAAAGCAGTTTCTTCGTCTTTGAGATCAATGTCCTTTATTCATACTCTGAAGTCGATATCGGTTGTGCCTGACCCATATTGTTGGTTTGTTTACAATACTAAAATGGCGTTCCAGTGGCTTTAAAAATTTCGTAGCAGTTGCAGCAGCATCACTAGAGGCAGTAATGTTTTATATAAAGATGCTTCTGCCTGCAAAGGATATAGACGCCTACAGCCTACTGAAATTCAGCGTGGGCAAGAAAAATAATCAACTAATTTTACTTGGATCCCTTTGTCACGGACTGGGTTCTTTTACATGCCGTACATCTGCGACACAGGATCTTCTCCCCAGGGGAAGTAAACCTGAAGATTTTGTTGCCCTTTAAAATTCATCGCTATCGACAGGTACTGAACCGGCAAACCTTGCATTCAATGCCTAGCATGGTATTCGGTTGTCACTTGGCCATCGAAGACGTCAGCACTATTGGTGTTAACAGTAGCAGCAATAAAATTTGAGAATTCGGCTCTTCAATTTACTCTTATGAGGATTAAGCAAAAACTAGGCATTCATAAGTAGCGGACTACATAAGAAAACAATAGCTCAAATTAACATAAATTTCCTGCAAAAGATATTAAAACTCCAATTTGCTGCAAAGAATGAAACCTAGGTTCGCTTTATTTTTGCCAAATACACTAGCATTTGAGTCTATGCAGACTTAAGAATAGTGATGATAATACACCGTGTCCCGCTTAGAGGGATCGAGAAATAAATGATAATTTCAAGTGTAAATAATAGTTCATTTATATACCTTTTTACATAACTTGACGTAAAAACTCTCCGAGTTTCGGAGAATGGTCAGTGCAACTCGATGTGTGCGCCTCGAGCTGCCCTGAAGACATCTAAAAGGCACTCAACCTTCTGCCAAGTGTTCCATAACATTTGTGTAGTGATTAGAGCAGCTGCATTTATAATGCGTTGTCTCAGTTTTTCCAAAGCGTCAACTGTATCACGTTGGTACACAACACTTGTCACAAAGCCCCAGAGGAAGGTCAGTGGGCGTCAAGTCGGTTGACCTAGGTGACCAGACAAGGGTTCTCCTCTCTCGATCAACCTTTTGGGAAAGTTTGCATTCAAGAAGCCACGCACTACTCCATAGTAATGGGGTGGAGCCCCATGTTGCTGAAAAACCGATTCTGGGAGGAGATGATCAACAACAAAAGTTCTGCAACATGTCCAGATACACATTCCCTGTGACTGTAGCCTCGATGAAGAAGAATGGTCCAATGACGGAATGTTCTACTGAATGGCGCCAGGCTTGTTTCCACGATAAATGATAGTGCGCATGCGCATGAACAGGCAACTGTTTTTAAACCATTGCTGCATAAACTTGGACAGTTTCTGCATCTTGTCAGATATAAATCACAACAATATCTTCATCTGATTTTAAATGGTTAGCATTTATTTCTCGATCCCTCTAAGAGGGACACGGTGCACAATCAATGTCAAAGGCTGGTTCCTTCTGGATGCGTCCCAACTCCAAACTCAATACTTCATTCGTCTGTCCATCTTTTCAGAGGTCTTCCCAAATGTATCCTGCCAGCTGGCGTGTATTGTAGTGTAGAATTGTCCTTGGTAACTTGTTCATGTGTAGTAAATGCCGTGTCCGCGAATTCTGTATTGCTCGATTTTTATGCTTAGTTCATATACTATTGCTAATTCTATTCTTATGTATTTCTCTTCTTTTATCAATTTGTAGCCTTCCACTGCTCTTACATTAGAAATTTCATTTCTGAATACTGTAGGCCTACTTTCATAGTCCAAACCTCTGAGCCATATAATGTCGGGATTGCCCTAACTTTATACAATTTTATTTGGATGATATCTTTCTTTGTTTTAGTACGCAAAGTTCTTATGGACTTGCAGATGCGATGGAATGTGGCTATTTTTTCTTCGATATCTGATCTGGCGTATAGCTTAAGATATGGGCCTAGTCTAAGTATTTACATTTTGAACTAGTTCTACGGGTTTGTTATCAACGATAATGCCAGCTTTGATGAGATGTCTGCCTCTAAAAGCTATGACTCGTTTTAGTGTTCGAAATGTTCTTGTTGAATTGAGAAGATTTTATTTAATTTATCGGCCATGCTATAATAATAATAATAATATTAATAATAATAATAATAATAATAATAATAATAATAATAATAATAATAATAATAAAATTTAATTTACGTCCTCATCGAGAGAGAATTGTGAACCACTCCACAGATATCCACAAATAGCGGACTCATGAGCCATGTAGTCAGCATGACATCTGTCCACCAGCTACAACACCTGACAAACAAGAACAGAATCATGTACCCAGTACCATTCGATGAAGGATAAATCTCTACTACTCTGCTGGGGATCGAAACTGGGTCCGTTGAAAATGCAATATTATAATCAAGAGCTCGAACAACTTCAGTGATTGAGGAACCACTGTCCTCGGAGAACTCTGTTTAAACATTCAAACATCAAACGCCTAGAGTTTATACCAATGTTAATTAATAAGGGACCATTACCAACTGTCATTATGTTAATTATAGACACAGAAGAAACACCATTTGCGTTCGTATCACGAGCAGTGGAGCAGCATGAGATTCAATGACGGAAACAACCACGGCGGAGTCTCTCCCAAGGTGCGTGCGTGCATAGATGGAACGCAATGAACACACCCACCCGGAATAAAAACATAGACCGCTACAAGTCTTCGTGGAATAGATACACTACGTCACGCCACCGCCATCTTGTTCGTTGCGTGTGTTTTTCATCGTCACTCGAAGAACTTAAGTAAACCGTAGCACCCTTTGTTTATGAACGCAATATGTACACAGTGCCAGAGTATGCAGCATCTTGTTTAAGCAAATTATGTTTCTGCATCATCAGCGCTGAATATTACGTGCGCGCGTAGGTGGAGAACGGTCATTTGCATAGTACGTATTTTACTTGGAAGAAAGCTCGTACAAAATAAAACTGCGAAGATGATTGGATAATTTTGAATCGTGAAATCACGAACTCTTTCTGGCAGAAAGAAATTTCGATAGTTTTATTTTTCATAGCGAATTAAAAATGTTTCTTTAACCATTCACAATCGATAAAATACATCCGAACTCATGCTCATTCTTCAAAAGACTTTGACATTTAGCCTACATCTACTTTCTTTCTGGAATTAATGTTACAGTCCATCTGTTATTTATGTTCAGATTAAATCTAAAATTTTAAGACTGAATCAGTAAATCGAGAAGCTGCTTTCTTTGAAAGAATAAAATACAAAATTTTACACGAACACAAAGACGAATACACATACACACAAGCACAAAGATAAACACAAAATGAAACACACGCACAAAAAGAAATACACATACAAAGAAACACAAAGACAAATACGTATAAAAACAAAAAAACAAATATACACATACAAACGCAAAAAGACAAAAAGAAACACATATGAAGAAACACGAAAACGAACAGATACACAGAAACACAAACACACATACAAACACAAATATAAAGATAAACAATTAAATGAAAATATACAGGAACACGCATAGAAACAAACACAAACAGCACAAAACATAAAAATATGCATACACACTCTTAATAAACACTACATGCAAACTTTATTAAGTAGGATACAGTATATATGGTATTGAATATGGATCATATGCGGAAACTAAGAGGAAGGCAGAAAATAGGAAAGATTGGAGAATACTGGGTTTGCAATGAAAGACCTGCCGTTTGGCAGAACGCTATATATTTATTATATATTATGTATATGATACTAACATGTTGAAGAATAAACTTTATATAAATTTATATTTTTGTACTTCGTTATTTAACGAAGTTAGAGGAGAATGGAGAAAGTTACACAACGCAGAACTGCACGCATTGTATTCTTCACTTGACAGAATTAGGAACATTAAATCCAGACGTTTGAGATGAGCAAGGTATGTAGCACGTATGGGCGAATCCAAGAAAGCATATAGAGTGTTAGTTGGGAGGTTGGAAGGAAAAATGTCTTTGGGAAGGCAGAGACGTAGATGGGAGGATGATATTAAAACGGATTTGAGGGAGGTTGCATATGATGGTAGAGACTGGATTAATCTTGCACAGAATAGGGACTGATGGCGGGCTTATGTGAGGGCACCAATGAACCTCCGGGTTCCTTAAAAGCCATAAGTAAATATTTAACGACGCTATATCAACTACTAGGTTATTTAGCATCAATGGAATTGGAGATAGGCAGATGGATTTGGCGGGATGAGGGCCTTACGGTTGGGGAAAACCTCGGGAAATAACCCAACGCGGTAATCAGACCAAGCGGAAAGCGAACCCACGCCCGAGCGCAACTCCGGATCAGTACGCAAACACCCTACTGCATGAGCTACTCCAGTGACTTGTTCCGTTTTTCTCACCATCATCATTAGCCTTTCTGTTAGAATTATTTTTGTAAAATGCAGTAAAATGGTGGCATACCCAAACCATCAATATGGAGTAACGTTGAATTAAGTAATACATTAAACAATATCATAACATTTTTTCATGGCAAAAATCTACAATTTCTTAATTAATTTAATAACAAAATACGCCTATAAGGAGTTTTCAAAAAAAAAAAAAAAAAAAAAAAAAAAAGCATACAGCAAAACGTAGAACTCTGAGAAACCAATATCAATTCTATGTTCACAAACGACATGAAATGCGCATAACGGCGAATGATCATGTAGAGATAAAAATGAAGGCGTTCCAACTATGTGAATGTGGGTTTAATCCCCGTTACAATCAGAAAGCGTACCGCTGCATTATCATACGACACGCCGCCACTTTGCGAGAGCTGCACGCAATAATAGAAGCTAGTCACTTCCCTTCCAGGAACACACACAAATTATTGATGAAGAGATACACAATTCTCGGTACTGTCCTCTGTGTGGTACGGGGCTTCATTGTGAACAATGACAACTTCGGCTCTCAACAGCAGTCATCTGTCACTCGCCAATAACACTGAATAATTCTTCATTTCGATAGCTAAAACTTCCTAACCAACATTAATACTCAGAGACTTTACAAAACTGTCTAGCGAAATACTTAATAATAGTCTTTATTAAAAACGAATGTGTACAATTTTAAGCCATCTTATTTTTGTTCTGAAGGCCTCGCTAGGGACCTCGCACAGTGAGGGTGATTGTGGAGTATTGGTGGAATGATGATAATGGTAAGAAGGCACGGCAGAACCCAAAGAAAAACATCTCGCACCCGCTTTGTCCACCACAAATTCCTTTATGACTCAGAGGGGATAGAACCCGGGTCGCTATAGGGAAAGGCAAGAGAGGCTAACCACTCGGCCACGGGCGATGTCTACCGAAATACCTAAAGGCCAAATGTTGAAAATAATGTCCATTTTCTTTGTACTGCGGTTTTCAGACATTATACTCGTATTTAGTCTCCCTTCAGTGAGACAGTGCATGTCTGAGTGAGGAAAATGCCTAGTGGGATTGGACCTCACAAAGATAAAATCACTAGAGCTCGGAAGTTGATGAAATATCGTCTTTTTTGTGAGGTATCACAGACAATGCAGGATGAAATATTAACTCGTTTCACTTCAACATGAACCAATATAGCCTACAGTACTTTTATTTTGTATTTTTCGGTCATTTATTATCTATTGCTCATATTTCAGGAAATGTTCTACTTTTTGTAGCATTTCTGCTCTTTTCTGCTTTTGAACGGATTTTTTTTACGGTTCAGTCGTCTATATTCGAGAACCTACTGCAGATTATTTATGCAATTCGATAGCATCATGCAGAAATTTCCCTTATGGTTCCCTTGACTCTTCATCACGCGTGCGACGTGGTTCCCCCAATTTAGCGCAATAGAATAAATATTGCAGCCGCAGTGCCCGCAGTCAGCATACTGAATCTCACAAGTGACAACGTAAAAATGCCGAAAGTAAAGCAACCGGTGATCCGTCAAACCCGAGAACCTACGAATGGCGATGGCTCTTTACTGCAATGATGAATAAGAGGCATGTTTAGAAATTTCAGTTCCTCCTAATACTGTGCATTGGCGTGATTTCGGAGACATTCAATAATAATAAATAATAATAATATTAGATGATATTATTATTATTATTATTATTATTATTATTATTATTATTATTATTACATACGTAAGTGTTCTGCCCATGGGCAGGTCTTTCACTGCAAACCTAGCATTCTCCAATCTTTCCTATTTTCTTCCTTCCTCTTAGCCTCCATATATCTTAATGTCGTCTATCATCTGATATCTTCTTCTGTCCCGAACTCTTTTCCCGTTCACCATTCCTTCCAGTGCATCCTTCAGTAGGCAGTTTCTTCTCAGCCAGTGACCCAACTAATTCCTTTTTCTCTTTCTAATGAGTTTCAGCATCATTCTTTCTTCACTCACTCTTTCCAACACAACTTCATTTCTTATTCTGTCTGTCCACTTCACACGTTTCATTCTTCTCCATATGCACATTTCAAATGCTTCTATTCGTTTCTCTTCATTTCGTCGTAAAATCTTGATCATTTTTTAAATTTTAAAGTAATATTTTCAGAAATTTAAGGTCATTTTATAGATCATTTTTCTGTGATTTTTAGGTCACCAATTTCCGAGCCCTAGTAATCACAATTACTATACCTGAGGAAGCCTTGCAAGAAGCGAGAATCAAGCATATCCTTGATTTTCTCCCTGTTCCGATTAAGGTTTATATCGTCCATCCAGCAATTTCGTACTAAGTAAAACTGTCCGGCTTTAACCTTCGAAGACTTTCGGAGTGGTGTAAGTCCGATGTTCGCGTTATGGAAGCTGCGCAGGGTAATGCCAGTAATGGGGCTACCTTTGTTTTCCATAACTCAATTCATAATATCGATGGCTAAGAATTAATAGGTCTACCTCACATCTGTAAATTTGCAGACCAATAAAAAAAAGCAGTTTCAAAAATTATTTTTTCTCAAACTACACAAACCTTATATATGTGTCAGTTTTGTAAAATCTACCTACTCGAGGTCAACATTTTAGTTAACTTTCCAATTCTGTGAACATAATAATAATAATAATAATAATAATAATAATAATAATAATAATAATAATAATAATATAGTTAATCTAAATAATGAAAGTTTAGTTGAAATAAATTACCTTTTTTTTGCATATACGAGGTACCACATCTTAGCCATCGATATATTTATCTCATAATTCTATTTTCAATTCCCTTTAGGAATATGTAATAGTATTTCAGTAGATACAAGAATCCTTAGTCCCGTACCGCAGCGTCGTGGTCTATGGCGTCATGCTTTGGATTAGCCTCACAAAAGAGAGGCCAAACGAGTCTTCAGTTGAATTTAAAAAATTGTACCTTTTTTTTTTTTTCTTTCTGTCCATTACTTGTGCAGTTTCTTCCAATTTTAAGTGACATGGTGGACTCTGATGACATGGTTATAATTGAAATCAGGACTATATCTTCGTAGAAAAGTAAAGTTCTTTCCTAACAAATTATAATATGAAGAGTTCGCGGGAAAAACGATTAATGTCACATTTCTGTTAAATATAGATAATGATCTAATTGAGTCTATAACTGCAAGATGTAGTGTTGTTTCTATAGAAAATAAAGGAAAGGATTACTGTATTCATAGTGATAATTCTCCTTTTTACCGGTTTTCGTAAGAACAACATTAAATTTCGCAGTAATCCATTGAATTAGATAATGACATCAACCTTAAGAAAACTGTGACATTCATCGTTTTTCCCGCAAACTCTTCATATGTAATTGACAGATAAATACCTGAGGTTGCAAGGTACTCTCTTCCTTATCCATAACTAACATCCCTATTTGCATAGTACTATACAGCATATTATTACTACAGGTTTATGACATTTTCCACGACTTAAATACAGTATTACTAGGTTTCATTCATCTCATACTATGAGACTTTGTCACAGGTCAAGATTTGTTTAAATAGCATGTGAATTGTGAACATTCATAGGGTACTGCTAACTAGGTACCAAAATTTCCATCAGATGCAGATAGCAAAAATAACAGCAAAACAGCAGCTGTTTCTTACCATTATCATTAAGTCACCGTGAAGCAACTATTTGCAAACGTGATAATTCTCCTCTGAAATGAAAGTGGAGGAGAACCTCATTAACACGTTAGCACATAGCTTGCTACTCAGGCACTGCAAGGATTTAAGAATGACTGTCACTAACATCTGTACAATCTGTCGCGTTAGACCCGTTAAGGAAGCATGCTGTATGATGTGTAAACAATTTGTGCCGTTCGTGTAACAGTAACGCGTGGCAGGTGAAGTAGGTTAATAAAACAAAGGTGAAAAAATTTTAAGTGTTCATATTAGAGTCGTGCACAACCGGTTACGAAAAACAGAAATTATACAAGTATATTGCTCCGGACTAATTCCTGGCGCCGTATGCAAAGCGCTTCCATTTCGCGGAGTGTCTCAGTATTCGGTTTAAAGAATATTCGAGTTGTTTCTCACGCTTTGTGGGTGGACGGCAAAGGCAGACTACACTGAGCCATGCAGAAGTTCCCAAGAGCCCTTGCAAACAAGCGATTATCATCGTGTAGGCTTACCACTTAATTGATAATTCTACCTTTCTCATTACAATCAATCAATTAATCATCAGTGACTAAATGATTCATCCATCCATCGGTTCATTTATTCATTCATCCGTGGATTCATTGATCAGCTGATTGGTTTATTCATTCATTAATTGATTTATTAGTTGATTGATTCATTCATTCATTCTTCCAGTTATTACAATTGGGTACCGTCAAAAGCAACAACATGCATCATGGAAGTACAAGCATTAGAACTTGAGAATACTTTTATTTTCGTTAATAACAATCTATCTTGTTAAAAATGATTTATTAATGAAATAATAATGCATCTGCTTAGAGTAATTAAAAGGCATTATATATTAACAACTACTGTTTTAAAGGTACGCATTTTTAGTTTAAAGTGTAAACGTTACAATACAATATATGTAGACTACTTATGTTTTGTTCTAATTTAGAATTATTCTTGCATTTCTTTACATATTAGATTTCATATTATGCATTTACTGTCCAATCAATTGCAGGCCTATATAAAGCATAAAATTACACATAGTAAACTTCCATCAATTATTGTTACTCCGTTTGTGTACTCAGAAAATGCCGATGTTTCTGTATGATGAAGTGCGCCTAGTGTTCTGTCTAGCCTGCAAAACATTAGGGATAACCGGTTGAGGGTCGAACATTCGGTCGGATGCTCTACCTAGTCTACCTTATCGGATGTTCTCTGGCCGGTCGAATCTAAACCGGTTGTAAGCCCTATTCTGCAGCTCTCTAGTATTTTTAGTTGGTTATTTTACGACGTTTTATCAACTACTATAATTATCTAGCGTCTGAGTGAAATGAAAGTGATAATGTAGCGAGAAAAAAGAAGTCAACCCGGTAACTCGTCCCAAACAGGATTTGAACCCAGGCCGTTACTTTAACGCTCAGACGTGCTGTTTCTCCACAGCGGTGGACTAGCTCTTTCGTTCATACTGATCATATATATCATATTCTGTATTATAGCAGTGTGGTGCGAGATTTTTTTTTTTTTGTATTTCTCCCGTATCCTATTGTGAGACATCCAATGTTTCGGAGTTACATGTCTCATGTTTCCTTACGTTCCTTGATAATGGGAGCCGACATGGAGCTCCGAAACGTTGGATGTCTTATAAATAGGATACGGAGCAAACACCCAAAAAATCTCGCACCACCACTCTGTTATAATACTGAATGTGATATAATGTATTGTACATAAGAGACGGAACTTCAACAAGATATAAAATAGTATTTAAATCGCCATAATTAGGCTAGGATAGGTCTATATTCAACATGAGGCAATGAAACACATAAAAAAGAGACTGTATTCTGGATATATCTCATAAAACATAATTTTTCCTTCTCTTTTGTTATCAAGGACTTTTATATTGTTTCCCATTACATATTCCGAGTTCTAAGACCTCTCTTCATGTATTTCATAAAGTTTCTCTTCAATTTAGATCAAGGTACATCATAGTAAGTGGAACATAGAACGATAACAATAAAATACAGGAAAATGGTGTACACTTTTCACTTGGCTTTAACCTGTTACTCCCTTACTACCGAAGTAGCTTTCCTAAACATAAAAGTTGATGGTAAACTAGAATTAAAAGTTTCAGAATGAAATAAGCAATAAATCACATCGTTAGTCGATATGACAGGAGATATTATGAAACCCGCACAACATTTGCAATTGAGTTAATGTACCAATGTTTCTGTGTGAGTGTAAATGAATATTCTCACAGTGGCGATGTGTTCTCAATTCCAAACTAATGAACGCAGCAAAAATAAACAAGTGTCAGACTCGTGCCTGAGGGAGTGAGGTCGGAGTCACGACGCGCTCTGTACAACAGCTGCGTGATGCAAATGGATGCTGCAAGATGGATGGATAAACTTAGACAATTCCAATTTCCCATACATCTCCCAACGGTATCTTCCATGGTATGATTCACACGTCCGGTTCAACCCAGTGTGCTACAGTGCCTTACCAACATTTGTGTACTGCCCTGTACAGGCTATAGAACAGCTAAGAATACGCTCTTCCTACCAGCAGCATGGATATTAATTTGTCCGTTCTTATTCAGTTGATGTTTCTGATGGGCGCAGAAACAGTGCTCACCCTCACGTTACGGGAGTTCTAACAAAACTGGTCTCACAGCGTAAAGTTATGAAATTATATACAATGGAAGCTCTTTAGTTCGATAGAAATCAAGTTCGACTGCTTACGTAGGAGAATTAGACACGCCCCTATACGGACACTAAGAAATGGGTTTGCCATTTGAATGGGAACTGGTTCTGTGTCTTGTAGTGATACTTTTGTTAAAGGAAAACAGAATATTTTATTGATTAGGACATCCATATTCATCACTGATTTTAAATTAATGAACTTTTCTTTTTCTATTTGAGAATTGTGCCGTTTGTGAGACGGAACTGTCGAAACCCACTGTGGTACTAGAAGCGCATACACAAGTCTCGGTGCGGGCAGGAAATGCAAGTACAGTACTGTATTCGTTGATGGATAACCAATACGAATTTGTATTCATTTCACCTGCCACACTCACTACCCTTATTGGACTGAACTTTCAATTCTGTTTTGTCGAACTTAGGAAAGTCCACTGTATAAAGAATTTATAGCGGTGGTTTCCTTTGAGGTCCATTATATGCTACAACTTCTGGAGACCTATCTGTCATGTTTCTATGTCCGCCAAGTATCCCTAACCGTGCGACTGTTTGCAGAGAGATCTGTAGTCCCACTTGAGCAGCTGGACCGACACGACATGTCTCAAAGACGGGAATATGATAGGCCAGAAACAGCCGGTGATTTCGCCACAGTCAGTTTTTTTTTTTTCTTAGTAAATACAACGCTGGTTCCAATCCTCATGGGAGAAGAAATTTTCTCATGAAATTTCGGCCAGTGTATGGGACCGGTGCCCACCCAGCATCGTGACGCACTTGGGGAGCTACGATTGGTAGCAAAAATCCGGTTTCGCAAACCAGCTAACGGCTGGGTGGATCATCATACTAACCACACGATACCTTCCTTCTGGTTGGATGATCGTCCACCTCTGCTTCATGTGGGCGTGAGGCCAGCAGCCGACTGGTCGGTCTTGGCCCTTCACGAGCTGTAGCGCCATGGATTTACTTTACTTAGTAGATACAAGGTACACAACTTATAATTGTATTTCCCTGAAGTTCGAAGATGTCTATCAATCTTAAGAATCCATCAGACTCGGCTAGGTTTAAATCTGCGATGCGACCGGAGACGATTACTTATAAGCAGAGACCTGCGCAATATGAAGAAAATGTTTCCAAAATAAGCCTTTGCCGAGCAATGTTTTGTCTAGATTTAATATGATAGCAAATAATAGTAATATGCGTTACAAGAGCGGTATGTTGAAGTTTTCATGTTCGAGGAAAAGTTTGAAAAAGCGAAACGTAGTTCAACATTGTTGCTTTAAAATGTTTTCTGTGTTTACTATACTCCAGCAGGCCGTGATATACGTCTGTCTTTTTTTTTACCCAGTCTATAAATGCGAACTTAAAACAAACGGTAAGGTTATATAATGATTTATTTTTTCATTTTAATATTTTAACAATATTATTTATATAACATATTGCAGTAATAACATCGGAAAGTTTAATTTTGCTGGTCTTGTTGATTTTTTCACGGCTTCCTTAATGTTACTTGCATCACGAATGCAGTAACTTTACTGGAGTTGTAGAGTTTACTTAATTTTTGCAAATATTTAAAAACAATAATTATCAGTGCAATTTAGGTGAAATTGCAGTTGTAAGTTTCCAATTTATAATTATTACTATATTGAACGTCTCTAAAAATAATATGTTAAAAGCCTAAAGCAGTAAAATGAATATGTCACTTAAGCGGTAAGAAGAGGGAAATTGTTATGTGTGTTAGGTTGGGAATACTGAATGTGGAATTTTAGACTTACCGCGGATTGGTTTTGTGCGGAAACCAAGCAAATACGCACGATCTCGCACAAAATACAATAAATACGCATAATTAAACAGTCTGTCAACATAATCAAATTCTTATTTGAATGGAATAACTAGGCAACTCCATTTTTTCCACTGAAGAGAGAGAGAAAAAAAGAAAAGTATAATTCTTACATTGGCTCGGCTCAACACTGGTTACAGCTCATGCATTTTGTCAAGATGCGATGTGCAGAAGGGGAACAACGGTTCTGTGGAGGGGGTAGGAGTAGAATGGAAGGTCGGGCGTGTCTACCGAGTTCAAGACAATCCATTCCCCTATCATTCGTAAGTAGACTCATCCGATCTCGTGCGCAGCTCTGTAGGAAGAATGGGGGAGTGTCTGGACATAATGCATGAGCTGTACAAGACAAGCAACTTTACTATATTTTCTGGCAAAAGGATACACTATCTGTCAGTATTTTTTTTTGGTACAATGAAAAACCCATGAAGCTTCAAAACGAAGAAAAATCAAGTAGATAACAAAATTGATGGGTGGAACCCGTTTAAAACAATTTACACATGTAAAAGTAGATATGGCTACACAGAAAGGACTTTCACTGGATTCGGAAGAATGAGCAAAGGCATAATAGGAACCACTATTTTGTTTTGGCTTCTCGAATTCATTGACGCTACGAGCTATGACTATAAAGAAAAATTTGGATATTTCACTTGTCCTTGGGTATTCTGATAGGTTAGTGAAATGGGTAGTTTGGGTTTTTCAAGTGTTTCCTAGAAAATATCTCTATTGTCTCATCTCTTTAAAGCCTGGTTCAGTGATAGTTACAGAAATATTAACGGACGATTTTTATGAAATATAAACATTTCGCCAAAATATTACGAAATATGATTTTTTTTGGGCGTTAATTGCATTTTACGCATCTTAAATCGTGAAAATCTTTGTTCCCATACCCGCTAGCAGAACTATTTTAAAATATGAAATTTCATATTTTCTCTGTCTCTACTCATAGTCTAAACTCTTAAGTCATAAGATGAATTCAGTAACTTTCTATATCATAAGATAGAAGATAAAAAAAAGAATAGGGAAATGCTGGTATGTTATGTCTACACTTCTTCAGAAAATTAATAATTTGCAGGGATATGATTAATGTAGTCTATTAATTCATTTCATTTGTATACCAAAATTTTTACTTATTTTTCCATCAGATGACAATACTATAAATAAGGTATGATATATATTTTATTTTAGTAGGTTATTTTACGACGCTTTATCAACAGCTCAGGTTATTTAGCGTCTGAATGAGATGAAGGTGATAATGCCGGTGAAATGAGTCCGGGGTCCAACACCGAAAGTTACCCAGCATTTGCTCATATTGGGTTAAGGGAAAACCCCAGAAAAAACCTCAACCAGGTAACTTGCCCCAACCGGGAATCGAACCCGGGCCACCTGGTTTCGCGGCTAGGCATGCTAACCGTTACTCCACAGATGTGGACTGGTATGATATATAATATCAGTGAAATGTATCTGGTGTGATGCGCTTGTAGACTATTTTAAAATGTCATTTCTTCAATTGCATAATGAGCTAAACCAAACCGTGACAAAATGTAAGATAGGATTCAGAATTACATTAAGAAAAAACCGAACATTGCAAGTGAGCATGCTACTTCGCAGATAGTATCGGTGAGAAAGATTAAACATAAATATATGAAGTGAGATATGTATATCGAACCGAATTACGCACATTATTCTACGATACGTACTTAAATTCAGGTAACAATGCCTACATTGAAGGAATATGACAGTTTCAGTTATCTACCATGAAAGGAAGAGGTAAGCAATTGCAGAAATCCTCGTAATTTTAAACCTTCTTAATATAGGGGGGGGGAACTCAGACACAGAAGCTTCTACAAAGATATAAAGTATTAGTCAATACATTATTAAAAGAAACATTACAATGCCATGAAGCGCTGTGCTCAGAAATTATGATTATCTACTTTAATTCAGAAGTAAAAGTAATTATTTATTTAATGTCTCTTTCTGACTACAAGGTCTATTCAAAGTCGATGAGGTAATGATGATCTGGCAAAAATAGAACAATGGTGGAGTGAAAATGGAAAAAGAAACCGAAGTACTGGGAGAAAGGCCTGTTCCACAGCCACTTTATCCGAAGTCTGACAAGATCACACCGAGGTTGGAAACCTAACCTGTTAATAAGAAGCTCATTGAACTACGACAATGTCCGGAAATAACGCGTATTAAAGGTTCTAGATATTGTCTAAGGATCACATGAATTATATAACTTAAGGAATTACTATTACGGGCATTAATATTTACGAAGTGTGATCAAATGAAATCCGCTTGCTCCGCTTCAAGTGGTCTTTTGTCCTTGAAGTATGATCACGTGGTGACATTATCCCACTGCGTAGAGCAATATACACAGGAAATATGTAGATTCCAGACGCTGTTAACATGGCTAGTGTTACTCCACATTCGTCCAAAGGTGACCAGCGAGCGGTGATTTTTTTAATAGCACCCCTGATCACATAAAGCCCTGGTCCTCCCAACTTACAATCCTGATTTTTATCATGTGACTTTCATTAGCTCGTACCCTTAAAGGAAGCTCTAAAACAGCGGTCATCAGCACAGTGCTCCCTCGGGATAATATCTCTTACCCGCGGGGTTGGTTCGTGCTAGAAATTACGTCAGCAATAATAGTTTAATGGTACACACAATGTTCACGTATGCATTAAAATAAGCATATTTTATATAATTAATAAATACTCAGCATGTTCGTTTATAATGTCAAAAACCTAAAAATATTCTGAAATTATTGAGGGGTCCAGTGAAAGAAGTGGACAAGCCATAAATCATGATATGTAGAATATCTCATCATTTCACTGAGATTTCTACCTTTCATCTCAGCCCAAGTCTAAATAATATGACTGATTGGAGCCGGAGATAGATACTCGTAGATCCGAGGAAATTATACAAACTGTTTTTCGAAAATTTCGTAATTTAATATCTGCCGAAATTAGATTTCTAGAAAAAAAAAAAAAATATATATATATATATATATATATATATATATATATATATATATAGTTAAAAAGTGTACGAAAAATTAAAAGAAAAAAATTGGAGATAGCAATATGAAATCTTGATAGGTTTGAAGCGGAATGGCTCTTGTGCTAGAGCAGGAAAATGAAACAAGACAGCTTCAGTACTAATAATAATAATAATAATAATAATAATAATAATAATAATAATAATAATACAGTAATGCCAATAATAAATATAAAAACTACTACGATAGTTTCATTTTTCTGAATCCCAAAGTATGTCATACTAGTGTTTAAGCAGCATAAATGGTATGTATGTAATAGAACTCTTTTTATCAAATTTAAAAACTCACGATTAACTCGAAAACTTTAAGCAATGGAAACATTTCGAAAACAAATTTGAAATCACCGCGATGATTTCTATGAGAATCCGCAGTTCTAACACACAAAAGTTTAGTCACTCTGCATACGGAAGTCCGCCAGGCGAAAATATTCATTTAACTCGCCATAACACGGAAATTAGTAAAGATCTTGAATAGCAACCACTTTTAAAACCAACTTTCATTCTTTCTAAACATTTCTCTAGCTTTGATCCCCATCTAAAGTAGAAAATAAAAATAGTTTTCCGCTAAAAGTTCGTACAGTTCTGAGGGTGTCAATGTCTATTTTGAACAGATCACTTCAAAGTTAATATTTTTTTCTCACTCTCCAAAAAAGATTTTGATTTCGAAATTTTGTCTATGTTTTCCTTAGACATTTATCTATGAATCTTAAAAGTTACAGCACGATTGATTGACTATCATAGGAGCTACGACATGATAATGTTTAACGGTTCGGCAAATAGCGTCCTCGTCAACAGCTACTGACTATTCTGCACCGATCGCCCGCACCAGCTACACGTCTTCCGCCCACTTCCTTCTGCACCACGGCGCGTATTCCGATACACTCCTTACCCCATACCCATTTCAGCGAGTGTTGACGACTACTGCTTTAAAGGGTTACAGATTCAGCACAGATGATGAAGAGAAGGCCGCAGTGCTGAGATGGTTCAAGGAGCAGCCAAGGTAACCGACATCACCCTTACATGATGGGATGTCTTTTTGAATTCCTATGTAATCTTCTTCTACGCAAACCTACTGAATTCATGTGCCGTTAAAAAGCTGATCTTTTCATAGCTATCGTTTGTTATGCACTGTGATAAATAAATTTATAATCGACTCGAATGGGTTTCATTTGACCATATCTCGTATATTCATCGTCTACTGTTCTCCAACCAGGAGATCAACCGTGAAAGGAATATGCTTACTATTGCGTCATCTATTGGAGCGAAGTAGATATATAATATTATCGTTATAACGTCTCTTTAAAAACCATGCGCTCTCCTGCATTTGTTATTTCCTGTATGGAGAGATTAAAAGACCAGGAGATTAACAGTGATCTAATTTTGTAACTAGGGTAGTATAAACATGTGTGTATCAATGTTATTGTTTGTGCTGTGACAGCGAGCCAATAGAGATATGAGTACCCACGTATGTGACCTTATGACATCTTATGACACCAACATTCATTCACAGCATTACTCCCCTTCGTCTCATCCGGCAGAGACTTTCTGTGGTTGGAGCACAGTATGTGTTGCATCGTATTACGAGTAAATATAGGCTACGGCCTGCATCATGTTATCTCCACATAATGATAAGTTCACCATGTACATAACTGTTATCTTATAGAAGAGTCACGTGAAAATTATTTGATTGACATCCAAAAGAACCGAAGTAAACAAAAACAACAATGTTTAATTTTATTGTTTGAAAACATTGCATCCAGTTTCCTTCCTTTCAAGGGTCGAGCACGATGAGCTTTAAAAAGCTTATAATAAGTGAACGTATTCTTTCCTGCGCAATTCTTTATAACGGAAGTGTTCAATATCAGAGACTCTGTTATCGCAGCAACGTAACCGGCCATGACTCTAGTCTAGACGTGAACGTGCTGCCGATATTGTATTACGGACGACTTGTGCAATAGGAATAACTCCTTTACAGTGAGCCACTGCACAAGACTTATCCCCTCCTTCCACACCGCTATTATGCTTCATTATCAAAAATGCTAGTAAAAGTACCCAGTACAATTTTACGAAATGGCAGAAAGAAAAAGGACAGATTTAATTTAACAGTAACACTGAAACTACAGATGTAATTTTGTGACTCTATTCGGTTAAATAGCGCCGTGAATTAAATTGCGACATCATCTCTTCGAGATAGATACAGGAGAGAGCCGAGAGAAGCAGCTATCACCATTAAATAACTCCGCGGTGACGTCCAATTGAGCAAAATGTGCACAGATCAAAATATGTGTACTAACAGTCTATAACATCACAATCTCTTAAATTTTATCTATGTGGTGACAGCGTATTCGGTTAAAACAATACGACGAAACTGGGTTCGATTCCCGGCAGAATTTGCAAGTATTTATTGTTGGTTCAAAATCTCTACAGATTAAAGGCGGAACTATTCCAGAACGCTTTTCTTGAGATTATATCATCATCATCATCATCATCATCATCTCGATCTCAAACCATACTCTACGGTTAAACAGCACAATTAACAATGTGTAGTGTTATCGAATTTTCTATAATAATAATAATAATAATAATAATAATAATAATAATAATAATAATAATCCTACACTTACAAATGGCTTTTAAGGAACCCGGAGGTTCATTGTCGCCCAAGCCCGCCATCGGTGCCTATCCTGTGCAAGATTAATCCAGTCTCTATTATCATATCCCACCTCCCTCAAATCCATTTTAATATTATCCTCCTATCTACGTCTCAGCTTCCCCAAAGGTGTTTTTCCCTCCGGCCTCCCGACTAACACTCTAAATAATTCTATACATTAATTAAAGTGTTGTTGCAAAATTCAAACCTGTAACGTAATGTGCACTGTTGAAAACAGAACTGTCGAACATTTTTCAAATATTTTTGTCAGATGTTGATAATACAATATTGTAGGCCTACGTACCAAAATACCGGTTTCAATAGCCTATGCCCCAGTGGATTGGGAGAGCTGCAATAGATTTCGATACATACAAATTTCACTTCTTGATACCATTACTAATAAGTATAGGACAAAAATAAATGCACGACATATCGAATAACCAAAACTTCCTGACTTAGTTGGGAGATGTCTGTGGGACTATTTGCTAATCCCTAAGAAAAACTAATACCATCGATTTCAGTCTGAATTTCAGATCGGCAAACACTCAACTTACAATCTACCAGTTCATTCTGAATTGTCTTAGAATAACCTTAAACAGTGGCATGTTCCAAATGATTTTTGAGAGGCTCGTTTAGATTACTCACGAGCTGTAGCAACCCACGAAACACATCAGGGTTCTTCGAATCGTTTTTCCATCATGTCTCCTAAGGGGAAGTTCATACTGGCCACAAAATTTGATACAATCAATATTTTTTTTTAAATAATTTCACGATTTTTTCTCACTTCTTGATTATGTTTGAGAATGTTTGTTCTGTTCGTTTCACTTAATTGCACAGCAGTATGAGTTGCGTAACATAGCCAATGAAACAACATTTTTCAGGTGAGACTGCGAAGATGCGTGCATTTTTCTTTTTAGGGGCAAATGTCCTAAATCTGTCACACCACTCCTAGCCCATGCAGCATCACCACCGAAGAGGAGGCAAGGAAAACAAAATGCAGATTTTTTTTGTTCACATCGACGTAACCACAAATGCTTAGCGTAAATTTCATTGTAATACTTCCTTACATATATGCACTATTTCGGCTGGATGAAGCTTAAGTAAGATTTAAGTCGGGTAACGGACGACCCTTTAATTTCACTTCATTACATCAATATTCTCCGCAAGGGAAAGTTGAGAAAAATAAAATTAATATTCTGTAATTCACACACACTCATGCTTGCAAATTTGCACTGGTTAAGTTACGGTATTAAGACATCACACCAAAGCAACACTCAGATATACTGACGGTCAACAATGTTCTAAAACTTGAAAAGAAGTCTCTTTCGTATTTTACGTGCTATATAAAAAAAAGGATTCTACTCGTGCAATCATTTTGAGTTAAGGCAAATATTAGGTTCTGCTGGAGGCTGGATATATACGTAATAATAAGGCAAAAGAGAATATTAATTTCGTTATATTAACTCGATAAGATTCTACAACAATAAGTATGTGAAAAGAAAATAAAAATTTTGTCATTTAATTTTCAAGGGAACAGAGAATCCATTTGACGCAGCATTACAATAGCGGTGTGGGAGGAGGGGAAAGATCCCTTGTGGCCTGGCTCTGCAAGCCACTGCAGCGAGATATGGGTTTTAAACAGCGGCAGTTTGCCTCTGCTTCCCTTCACCTCTCTACCCCCTGACCATGCAAGACACTCTCTATGAGCTGACCACCCTGCAAATCCCAGGACGACTTTGAATGCAGTGTCAATTCCATTACAGTCGACGCGCAAAAAGATTATGCATAAGATAATAGTACATATTCCCGGCCAGATGAAATATAAAGCAATTTACCAATAAAAGCTGCAACAATTCTTCTAAAAATTAAAATAAATATTTTTATTTTCCTGTCAAAGCAGGGAGTACTGCAGCTCCGCAGCTCTTATGGACGAGCCGCCCCTGCTATGCCCTATAGGAAATCGATGTTTGCCTGTTACGAATGCGATGTCCTGACTTACATAATATGTTAGTCTATGTGACGATAGGAAGTCATGCTGACATTGTCACGAGGGTTTCTGTTTTTCAGTTTTTGATCCGAACAAATGTAATATTTCAAAATTCCTTTTCAAGACGAAAAGTTGCATTTGTTTAGATAAAACGTCTGCACATTTAAAGGACAAACCTAAAATTCTTTCAACATTTATCATAATACACTGCTCTCTTGAATTGAGTGAGCATATTGGAAACTTAAATCAATGGCTTTCCCAAAAGCAATTAAATGTTTCAAATAAAACAAATTTTATCTCGAAAAGAAAGCAAAAACGAGCAAAATTGTATTAAACTTGTTTGTTTGAAATATCTCAAAGAATAACCCCTTGAAATACATATTCATATATGAGGCCTCGCCGTCCTCATTGAATAATCAAGACTACCTATATTTAGTCAACATGTAGATATATATTAATGGAGAAAAATTAGTTCCTGCACCCGGAATCGAACCCAGGACCTCTCAGCTTTTCGCGCTGAGCGCTCTTTCCATCTGAGCTATGCCGAGACCCGATTTACGCGCCGGCCGTACTCTCCTCCTTTGTATCCGCAGTGGGCTACTACCTGCATTTTAGATATGTAAGTCATGTATGCAGGAGCGCGTATTTAAATGACTTTATGTTTAAAATGCAGGTAGTAGGTCATTGATGATACAAAGCAGGAGAGTTCGGGCGGTGCCGTGAATCGGGTCTCGGCATAGCTCAGATGGAAAGAGCACTCAGCGCGCAAAGCTGAGAGGTTCTGCGTTCGATTCCCGGTGCCGGAATGAATTTTTCTCCATTAATAGGTAACCCCTTGAAATTAATGACACTACTTACGGTTTACTCTGTATTATCTAAGCACAAAGACATCTCTCAAATTTCATGGCGCGTTCTATGTAATCGTTACTAGAGGCTGGAATTAAGGACTTATAGTCGAGCTACGACTGAAAAATTCTAGCTACTTTTACTGCTGTGAAAGAGTACCATCCTAAACTATGGTGAGTCACAAAAGACAACGAAACATAAAAGCGAAAACCATACCTCTGACATAATATTCATATTTCAAAACTGTAACATAAAAAGAACGTTGCTATGACTATATACTTGTCTAGTCATTGAGTGTTCCAATTTTATGACACTTGGAAGTAACATACATTTAAAACTTCAAAGAATAGCTGTGGAAGGCCATCCTGTTCCAACTGCATCCAGCAAGTCTGTTTCTGTTTACTAGTGAAAGAATTTACATCATTCTGACATTTCGTGCACCAAATTAGTTGTACTGTACTGCGTATGTAAATACACGAACATTCATGATTTATGTACAGTTGTAACAGAAAAGTCGCCTCCAGACCTCCAAGTTTATAGTCACTTTACTGAGTCTCTAGTAAAGAGGTAATTCTTTCTGCCAGTAATATACAACGCTTAAAAATATACTTGCTACTAAAGTAAAAACATGTGGCGTCTTCAATTAACTTAATTTATAACTTGAAGAAGAACTATGTCTAGTAGGTTTTCTTACTGCACATATTCCGAGAAAAAGTATCAAATGTTTCAAACACTGCGGTTAAGAGCAAGGTCACAGGACATACTTTACAGAAACTCAGTGACAGCTCGTTTGAGAAGTTGAAATTTACCATTTAGACAAACAACCCAACATACCCCAGAAGCATACAAAATGGGAATCTTTCCAACGCAACTTCATCTAATTATTAGACCTAGGATTTTTAAGTACTTAAAAACTAACTTTTAGGCATCTAAAATAGACCCAGAATTTATCGAAAATATGTACTAAAAACATACATTTAGGCACCTAAAAATACAATTTCAAGCAGCTAAAATGTAATTTCTATCAAATTTCTATAAAAATGGAATTAATTGGTGAGTATTAAACATTACGGTATACAGCAACAAAAACAGTAAAAAATACTACGGTTAGAAACTATATTTTCGCTAAATCTTAAATTATGAATATCGGTACCAACGTAATTTTTAATGAATTCATCGGCCTCACTGCTCTAAGGCTGTTAATACGTAAGTGCTCATATTCCAATTGAATTAATGAATTTACTATTAACACATTATTCATAATTAGCATTGTAATACATAACGTTTTTCTCTAATTTTCTATTGTGAAACTTTTCCTTTTCTTAGACAGAAACATTTTATAAGCGAAAAAAAATCTTCCCAATCATACCGAAGTAAAGATTGCATATTTAGATGTAGCAATAATTACCATGCAGATTTCTTTAGGGAGAACCACATCCTCCCGATTCATCACATTCCTACTTCTGCTCAAGTGCTCAACGAAACCAGACACCTTCCAGGAACCTCCTACATTCCTACAACCAAACTACTGCAAGCTATTTGAACAATACCCACTTCATGACATTCAAAACTTTCTCTTTCACTGCTACTGAAAAATTTAAAAATATATACGTAACAAATAGAAATAGGCAATATGAGACTCTAAAAACCTTAAAAATAGATATCAATGAACAAAACAGGCATTTTTAGGGGCCATAAAATCACTTTCAAACGTTCAAATTTTATACAAAATGTGAATATATTTAACTAGTTTTAGTTTATCCCTATATAAATTGTGCACCAATAGGCTATGCCTAGGTTAAATCTCAAATCTCTCCGCAGTGCATATGAAGAGAATGCATCACTGTTGACAGTGATTCGTCCGTCGGAAGTTAAGCCTGACGGCCTCCTTGATGCTTTAGACATGAGTAGGCTACGTGCCGGTACCGGGTTTCCCCTTCTCCCTTCCTCACCAACATCAACTTCACCCATTCCCTACACTACACTTACATGCACATTTACACATACACTCACTCCAGTACCCGACATAACTCTACCCAGATACACACACATGCAGTTTATCCGTACAGAAGAAAATAGGCATTTAACCTAAAATCCGAAGTCTACTAATTATTAAAACATTTTCTCCCAAGACTGCAAAATTGTAAAATTTCACCTCTTTTTGAAGCAAACTTATATTCCAAAGCAAATTCTATAGATGCACTAATACAACACACATTACCGATACATAAAGAAATGACACCGGAAAATTACTACCATTGGGCAAGTGTATAAAAAGAGCACAAACATTAATTATATTCTGCTGTATTTATTTCGAACGTTTTGAGTTATTCAATTCACCTCAAAGATTACGATACTGCTCTTGTATTTGAGTCCGAAGGCAAGTTTTCTCACTAAGAAAGAAAAGTGTCAAAATCCTGCTTACCTCCTGTATCTCTTAAGAGAAGTCACTGAGGATTTTACAATACTTTATTCTCCAGGTTCGGGTACTCAATTGTATCCGCTTGAGAAAGGCTGCTACAAATGCAAATAAACATTTGCTACTATGCATACTCTATAAGAAATATTCCAAACGCTTCATTATTGCAGTTCGGGTCGTCCATTATATCCACTTGAGGAAGGCTTATAGAGATGTTTTAGTCCCTAAAATAAACTCTCTTTCAAATCGCGGACGACATAATCACCAAATACAACAGACTCTGGCTATTACGCATGTCATATAAAGAACAATATAAAATATGTGTAGTGGAGGTTCCATTACCGTCGTTTTATTATTGAGATTTTACTAACCGTCGTTCGGTATTTAATACCATCAAATTCATTATCGTCGAAATTCTACAAATTGTCATTTTTGCCGGATCATGTACCGGTACATTTCTCCTGCATTGTACATATTCGCACTATCTCGAGCATCCCATCACAAAGTCTACACAGCTGTTTCAAGACGCAAGATGTTCCAATCATTTGAGAACTTCAGTTACGCACTTAAAAAACACGGACATCATTTTCTTCGTGGACTTCCATTTCTGTAAACAAAGAGAAACCCTCTTCATCTTTGGGGAGGTCGAGACGAGATGGGAGGATAATATTGAAATGGATTTTAGGAAGGTGGGATATCATGGTAGAGATTGGATTAATCTTGCTCAGGATAGGGATCGATGGCGGGCTTATGTGAGGGCGGCAATGAACCTCTGGAATCCTTAAAAGCCATAAGTAGTAAGAACTGTTACTGTAACACGGATTTAAATGATTCGATTTTCGTTGTTTCTCTAATCGTCGGAGCTGTTTGGGAACGATAATCGAACCTCTACATATGTTATTTCCTTTATTCAGCCAAAAACACAATGGAACTTATATTTCTGAATATAAGAAAGGAAGAGACAACTTAAAAAGCGATTTGTACTGCTAGGTCTCTGGAACGTATTACCAAAGGTGAAAATATTGTGAAACTTGTGAGCTCCTGGTAGTGACATGATTAGGGCTTATGAAACTGGGAAGGCGGAGCACTAAGTAGCTACTACATGGCAGAGAAAAGAAGCTTGAGAAGATTAAGGAAGAGATTGCTACAGGAGAGAAACATCTGTGAGTCAACGGCGCTGGAAGGTGATGGAAAAACTAAACGGCAATGAAATCAAATTGTGAAATGAAATCTCAACTTGGGCTTTAAACCGAGAAATACGATATGTAGCTACATCGGAAGAATAGAACCAACATGAACAACGTACACTAACAAAGTATGAAGTACTCAACTCCGGTGAACATGAAGTTCGCATTTCAGAATCGTACGTGAACAAGTGCTTTAACCAGATACGGTTAAAGATTAGATTTCAAACTGAATGCATACCTAGCAGCCTATATGAACTTGTTTGTAGACCGAGTGCGCGTCGATAACGCGATACTGCCAACTTAATATTACACAGTCTCTACTGTGACAAGAGGGAATAGTGAAAAATTTAAAACAAATTAAACAGGATTTAGGATACAAGAGCGTATGCCAATCTGCTAAGTCCGTTAAAATGAAATGGCATGAAAAACCCATCAGTGTATTGGGACAGTGTTGTATCGTACATGTTATAACCGGCATTTTCACATTCTGCAAAATGAATCAAATTAATAGAGGCAAGCTTCGTGCATTGTCATGGATACTGCAAAAACATGGGACTGTACTTCGCTTACCTGTCAACACTGGATCAGTAACGTATGTTTGATGATTCACGCAAGATATTATGGGACAAAATGCGTCGAGAATAGAAGTCGTACGTAATGTAACCAGTAATTGCAACACAAGGCATATGGCGTGTCCTACCTATCAGTTATATTCGTTCAATAATGAAAATGACTTCCGTACATCACACAAAATTGTGAGCATAGGGAAAACCCAGTTTCCCGTAAATATAATACATAAAAACTCTCAATCGCTGGAAGGAGTTATGTTCTATTTACAACTTATTGCGGGCATTAAAAGCACAGTAAAACGTATAAAGCTATTTCCAATTAATCCATTTAATGGTTTAAGATGTCAAATCGTTAGCAACATTAAATGCAGAAATTGGACACAGTAAATATTCGGAAAGCAATATTCTAAAATGATTTACACACGGTAAGTTAGGTATGTACGAATAAAACTAGGTACTGTATGCCTTATCGAAAACAGAACACTATCAAGTAGGGAGAGACAGCTCACCCCCTCCTACAGCGGACTCAAGTTAGATTATTAATTAATCGATCTGGCATATTATATGGCCAATGCTCTGAAATCTGTGGAGCAAACTGAATCCGAATCGGTTTCTGGTTTTAATGTTGAATATAGAAGAGGTGGTTTTGCTTTAAGTTTTTATTTTACTGTAACGAATGGTGTGACTTCGCTAAAGAAAAGTAGAAAGATTAATCAGCAACTAGTAAAATGATAAATTTTATTACTTTTCAAATTAGTTTTTTTGTATGTCTTAAGGCTTATACTAGCGGCATGGTTTTTTTCTAGATCAATTTTCCTTTGCAGTTTTTATCCGTGTGCAAACTTTCAAGGAAGCTTTCGATCTAGTTACGGATTTCTTTGTTGATACATATTCTTCAAGCAATTTACTTACTTACTTACTTACAAATGGCTTTTAAGGAACCCGGAGGTTCATTCTTGTCCTCACAGAAGCCCGCCATCGGTCCCTATCCTGTGCAAGATTAATCCAGTCTCTATCATCATATCCCACCTCCCTCAAATCCATTTTAATATTATACTCCCATCTACGTCTCGGTCTCCCCAAAGGTCTTTTTCCCTCCGGTTTTCCAACTAACACTCTACATGCATTTCTGGATTCGCCCATACGTGCTACATGCCCTGCCCATCTCAAACGTCTGGATTTAATGTTCCTAATTATGTCAGGCGAAGAATACAATGCTTGCAGTTCTGCGTTGTGTAACTTTCTCCATTATCCTGTAACTTCATCCCTCTTAACCCCAAATATTTTCCTAAGAACCTTATTCTCAAATAACCTTAATCTGTGTTCCTCTCTCAAAGTTAGAGTCCAAGTTTCACAACCATACAGAGCAACCGGTAATATAACTGTTTTATAAATCCTAACTTTCAGATTTTTTGACAGCAGATCAAGGAATATATCCATAATTTAAAAAAAAATATAGCACATAGACATCATCAAAAGGAGCGGATGTAGAGCAACAGCATTTATAATATTTACAGAATGATGTCAATGCATAACATGGAACTCCCGAGTGCTATAATCATAAAAATACTTTTTGTGGCTATAATGTAATAAATACAGGGACATCATTTTATTTTTACTTCAATTTTTATTGTACCTGAGTTCTTGAATGAACTTCACTCCCACCCCTTCTACTAATGAAGTTCAACCGTCCTCCACACAGAACCAAAACCGCATATAGTCATAGTAGCCTTACGGTCATAGTAAACAGTACATTCCAGAAATATGTTCGCGTTTTCCAGTGACGAAAGAGCTTTCAATATTGCATCATTTTCCATTTGCCTCCGTCGCATCCCGGTTTCCCCCACCTGCTTCTATTCGCCTCTCTGTAAATGCTAATGGCTGGGCTGTCTTAGCTCTTTTCTGAGAACATTAATTTCTGTTAGCAATTGGACGTCTAAGCAATAATATACAACTGTTTAAAATAACTTAAATTAAAGGGCCTCGTTAAGTAATTAACTGTCATGCGATTTCCTCCCTTTCTACGACGCTGCGACGTAATCACTTGGACGGACAGTTGACAGCATGTCTGAATAATTTTATCTTTTCGGATCGGGCAGAAGTGAAGATTGAATTTACAGTACGTAAGGTCTCTTTTATAGAGTAGGTACAGAATTATTTCAATATGAGTTACTGATACGAAGTACGAACCTGGTAATTGGAATTAGGTACAATAGTCTATAGTGCGATAATATGCACATTAGAACTGAAGCCTGTATCGAAAAGAACGGCCATCATTTTCAAAAATGTGTTTAAATATCCATATTATGATTATTTTTCAATTTAACTTCATTCTCTATAGTGTATGTTAATGTGCTGTAGACAGTATAATATACACTGCATAATGAATACGTCCGCATGGAAAGCTCAGTTCGTCAGTAAAAGCACTTATTGTTAATAGTGTACTGTATTTTGATTAAACAAAAACCCAATGAAAATTATCAAACCCAAAATCGCGATATTTCTTAGTTTACGTAAATGGATGGACTATTTTTCTTCCCTCCTATAGCTAGTAAAGTGATTTGTTTGTATATTACGCCAGTATCATCGAACTCCAGTCGTGGAAGGAGGTAGCAAACGGTGTTTCCGGTTCTTAATCGTTGATCCAAAGGTATAGCCAGGTTAATATTAGAAATATTAGTAAAAATAAAATGATGTGCCTATATAACATATAATACGAAAACAATTTGTGTTGAAAAAGGGGCACATTTTCGTACCAATTTCATGATAACATGGCTATAGAAGTAGGGACGCAGGTGTTTGTGAGAGCCCATTACATGCGGTAATGTTATTTTTAATACAAGTATACTTGGAAACTAACTTAAATGAAATGCAAACCAATAAATGCACTGAGTCCAGGACAGTTGTTCGTATCTTCCGGGAAGCCGCTCCAGGTATTTTACTACAGGCTTATGTGCGGCCTATATGTGATGACTGTCCATGTCCGACAAGTCGCCTGGGTGGCAGTCATGAATCCGATTCTGACAGGTGGGACATCTCGACTCAGCTATGACAGAATCCGGTGTCATCCTCAGACGAGTACTTGATAAACACCATGGCCTGCAGCCCCAACCCTTTCCTGTTTTTAACTTCTGAAATGAAGGTGGAGAATGTTGGTGGAATGTTACAGGGAAATATGAGTAGGTACCTGAGAAAAACCCTCTGAAACTTCTGCTTTGTCCACTACAATTTCCATCACGACCTGACCCGAGGTTCGAACCAGGGCCGACTGAATGGAAAACCAGTGCTTAAACTACATACTGTACGTGTCTCAACTAGGTGTTAGAAAACAATATTATTCTCCTTAACAAGGTCTTCTATTTATTCCAAAAAAAAACTTTGCCTCTACAGAGAAGATCCTTAAAAACCATCAAAAACTGAACAACTTTATCTAAAAATCCTTGTAGGAAACAGCAGGAAGCATAAAAACGTGTTTAAAAATGTTGCTAGCTGTTATTTTTAGATCGAACACGTCCCATTTCTTATATAATGTATACCCCTGTCAAACCAGGAAGGCGTACAGATGCGTGGTAACAGAATTTCGTACGTAAACATTGGCACCGAGCGCATTACGTATTTCTTCTGAAGGGATACATACTTTCATGGAAAAGAAATCAAAATCACGCTGTCAAATCCATGAAGCCGTAAGTGTCGTTTGGAAAACAAAATATTTGAATGAATTGGAACCAACTTTTTAGTTCTGAAGTATTTTTCTAACGGGTCTACGGGTAAATACTCATTAGTTACCTATTGGCTGACAGACAGTTCTGATGACGCGCAGTAGCAGAAAGCGAACCCAATGAAAGTGACGCTGCCTAGTCGAGCGAAGAAAGAAAAAATAGGCAACATACACTGGTAGGTTAGTAACGAAACTGACAATTATTTGTACGATATTAGATTACCAGTTACAAGTTCTTACAATCCATAATAAGCATTAGCCAAAGTCCTAATGTGACAAAGAGAAAAATGACACTTTAATATAATAACAAAAGTCAGTTCTTATTTAAATGCACAAAAGAGGTTATAGGGATAATGGTCATATAAAACAGCCCCAAAATAAGGAAAATCAGATATCTTTTCCATATATTTGTTTAAATACTGTATCTCTAATAAAGTGACGGTATGTAATTTTCGTAACAATAAAACCAGGCAAAAGAAATGCGTTAAATATTTTTACAGTATCCTAAATTATATAATTTGTGTGAAAATATAAACTATTTTGTCAATAAAAGTTGCATAATTGTCTCCACGGTATTTTTACTCTTCACAGCCAGTAGACTTCTCCTAAAAGAGCGGATATAAAGGTTGCATCAATGTGAAAGTAATGTAATGGCATTTAATAAAATGCTTCCTAGCTATGTCCATGTTATGTTTAGGCCTACGTTAAAGTTTGCATTGTAAATAAGGCGTAATTGATGTAAATTTCGTTAAGTCACTGGTATCAGATTAAATATATTATGATCATATCATTATTATTATTATTATTATTATTATTATTATTATTATTATTATTATTGTTTACATACATAATATAAGTGTTCTGTCCATGGGCAGGTCTTTTACTACAAACCCAGCTTTCTCCAGTCTTTCCTATTTTCTGCTTTTCTCTTAGTTTCCGCATAGTCTATGATCCATATATCTTAATGTCGTCTATCATCTGATATCTTCTTCTGCCCCGAACACTTCTTCCGTTCACCATTTCTTCCAATGCATCCTTCAGTAGGCAGTTTCTTCTCAGCCAGTGACCCATGCAATTTCTTTTTCTCTTTCTGATCAGTTTCAATATCATTCTTTCTTCACCCACTCTTTCCAACACAACTTCAATTCTTATTCTGTCTGTCCACTTCACGAGGTCCGTTCTTCTCCAATCCACATTACAAATGCATCTATTCGTTTCGTCGTAATGTCCATGTTTCAGCCTCATACAATGCCACACTCCACACAACGCACTTCACCAGTCTCTTCCTTGATTCTTTTTCCAGAGGTCAGCAGAAGATGCTCCTTTTTTATATAAAAAAACTTCCTTTGTCACTGCTAGCCTTCTTTTGACTTCCTAGCTGCAACTCATGTTACTGCTTATAGTACATCCCATGTATTTGAAGCTGTTCACTTGCTCTACTGCCTCATTTAGAATTCGCAAGTTTACCTTCTTTATTTTTCTTGCGACGAGCATGGTTTTCGTCTTGTTTGCATTTATAAGGTACAACAGATGTAAATTTCATGAAGTCACTGCAGCGTATGTCAATGCATTTAAAAGTATGTTACATTCAAATATATCCATAGTTTAAACTCTCTTAGTACATTTACGGTATAAAAGTGGTATAATAATTGTACTGTCCTAGAAATGGAGGACGGAATAAACAGTTAGGCAAGAAAAAAGACTTTCAATAAAAATTTTATCAAATTAACTTTAACTTACTAAGCTGGATATTTTTGCAAAGATCATTAGAATGCAAGGAGCTTACGTCGGCAATAAAACATGGGAGGTAAAACAACAATAACAACGAAAGCGCGAACCCGGGTGCAATGAGAACAAGACGGACGCCAAGTGTGTGTGTGTGCCGCACGAGCCGCCCCTGCTAACGTCACCTTTCTAAAAGTGGAACTGCGCCCAGACCAGTCACGACTCGACTGTTCCCTGTTCGAGACTTATCCGAGTCCAGCGAGTGTGTGTATGTGTGTGCCAACAGCTCACACAGTTCATTCACTTCAGTGGCAACTTACTCATCACATCTCAAGGTCAAGGCCAACCACACTGTCGATATAACATGCGACAACAGCAAGTACATGGAAATACGATTTGCAGAAACCGCAATAGATACTGACCGATTTTATTTGTATGCCAAGTCTGAACCGATGTGGGCTCAATTGTGTGACATAATGGCGAGGTCCTCAGTGTCGATTGCGAATCTATTAATTTTCTTCTCTTCTCTGTAGTTGTTTACGCACCAGACACGCATGAGGAACTTCAGAGCTCTATATGTACAGCTTGCGCACGATTCTTAAAAATAAAAACAAATGAAAAACGACAATTGGGGTAATTTGCAAATGCTTTGCTTAAAATCGAGTGCACCGTTAAATGGGCAGTTAGAATGTAGACTTTTCATGCCTGAGATGATATACATTTCACCGCAAACAATGTAGAAAGTTAATACTTCTGACTTGTCCGTGATATAAAAGTTATCATACTTGTCATTGCCTCCTACATACTTTGTTATTTTCTTCATATATCAGTTTTTGTGAACCTCATGTTGATCTTCAATCCTTCATCTATATATCCCGCTCCCTACAATCTATCGTTGATCAGTCAAGTAGAATAGCTGTCTGTAACGATCCCAACGATTAAGCTACTCTTCTCACCCCCCCCCTTTTCCACTTGAAGACGAAGATATAACCAATCTTCGAAACATTGTGAATTTATTTAAAAATAAGCAATGGGAAAAGTACACTCTACACCTTAAAAGAATATATTTTTTTAAATAGAAAAAGGAGCATCTTCTGCGGACCTCTGGAAAAAGAACTGAGGAAGAGACTAGTGAAATCAAGTTAGTAGAATAGCTGTCTGTAACGATCCCAACGACTAAGCTACTCTTCTCACCCCCCCCCCTTTCCACTTGAAGACGAAGATATAACCAATCTTCGAAACATTGTGAATTTATTTAAAAATAAGCAATGGAAAAAGTATACTCTACACCTTTAAAAAATATATATTTTTTAATAGAAAAAGGAGCATCTTCTGCGGACCTCTGGAAAAAGAACTAAGGGAGAAACTGGTGAAGTGCTTTGTATGGAGTGTGGCCTTGTATGGGGCAGAAACATGGACATTACGAGGAAGTGAACAGAAGCGGAAAGAAGAAGTATTTTAAATGTATATACGGAGAAGAATGGAACATGTGAAGTGGACAGACAGAATAAGAAATGAATCTGTGTTGGAAAGAGTGGGTGAAGAAAAAATGATGCTGAAACTGATCAGGAAGAGGAAAAGGAATTGGTTGGGTCACTAGCTGAGATGAAACTGTCTACTGAAAGATGCAATGGATGGAATGGTGAACGGGAGAAGAGTTTGAGGCAGAAGAAGATATCAGATGATAGACGATATTAAGATATAACAAGGTCCGTCGATAAATCAGGTCTTCGCACGCCTCCATATTTGCGCCATCTATTCGGTTTGTTTACATAGGACTGTGAAAGGAATTTGTGTTAAGATTTATATATTTCATTAAATAAGTTTTCAAAATGCCTGCATATGCAGTCCCAAATTGCTCAAGACAATCCAATAAAGGATTTTAGATTGTTTGTCTTTCCAATGCTTATACCAGGGCTAGGCACCAAGAGCGAATTCTACTCTCTGACGGGGAGCCATATAACTTCTCTTCAACCCCTTTCTTCTCCGCCGAACACCGCGCAGCGTTGATGCCTTGACGGATGAATATTAAACGTCCTCGTTTAGAGTTTTGATTAGCTCCCGGTGCCCAGCCCTGACTTACACACTGGTGGAATGGGATGAGAGGACCTGAATAAGAGCTGTTCGACAGCGAATTATATCGACCTTGAGATATATGTATCATATGAGGAAACAAAACGGAAGGCAGAAAATAGGAAAAATTGGAGAATGTTGGGTTTGCAGTGAAAGACCTGCCCTTGGGCAGAATACTAAATGAAATGAAAATATATAGAGTATATATGTGTGTGTGTATATACGAGTATATTATAAACGACAAAAATAAGATTAAATTGGCAAGTCGATCCTAATGGACGGGTTAAGTATATCCGAACTTCCGTGAAGTGGCGTGTGCACGGCATCGCGTCTGCACCTCACACTGACACAACGAAAGAACATCGAAACCTTGAATGTTTTTTATGCTCGGGCATGCCGAAATGTAGTAATTATACACCTGGTAGTAGCCCTTTAATGCACCTCATTAAAGTACACCTATTCATTAAAGTTCAGTTGTTCAGCCAATGCGAAATCACCATTGTAGCATTATAAAACCGCAAGTATCGATTATTCTCGGATATGCAATCGAAAGACAACTAGCGAAACGTCACGGAGGCTGTAAATCCAATACTGTCGCAGAAGGTTATGTTCTGTTACTATAATAATTAGCGTTAATTGTAAATAATATTCAAATAAATTCAATTTGTCATCTCGTTTTTCAATTCTAAATCAATTTCCAGGTTATATCAAGATTATTGTTCATGTTATTCTCTAGATTATATCAAGGTCAATGACATTCGTTCCTCGGAAAAAATCAATACTTTCGCGTCTGCGCACATCTCACAATTTAGAAGGTCAGTTCCGCTCCTCACTTAGATAACCATAACATAAATACTTATGAATAATTTCAAGTTAGAAATATGGTCGAGCATAAAAAGTCGTATGAAACTTGCTTATAATGGTAATTAAGACGCTCGTATGAAAATTATGAAACTAGCTTGCGCTCGTTTCATAAACAAACATACTCGCGTCTTAATTACTACCATTATAGGCTCGTTGCATAATGTACTATTGTTTATTCAGTGCTTCTTAAAGGACAGCCTGCGTTGTGCTTATCATATGGAGTACCGGAACTCTAATGTTCTGTACTGGTTAAAAAATCCTAACGTGAGACATTATACCTTCAACAAGAGTGACAAACAGTATGGTGCTGAATTAGTCAATTGTTAGAAGTATGTAAAATAATAACACTGACTATAGAATTGTTGGTTCTGGCTGCAGAACTGGATTTCCTAACTCTAAAACTGCATGTCGTGGGGCCTGAAACCTACTTCATTACATCCAATCTTACAGTTTCATCAAAATATTACAGTATGAGTATTATTTTAGAAAATTACAATTCCATACAAAAAGTTGAACAATAAGCTCAAGGGAGTAAGAGAGAGGGAATAATTGCGAAGCAGGTGGCAGTACAGTCAACAGCTTGCATACGTAACACAGCGGAAAAGATTATCTGGTAGGCATACATATACATACACAGTTACGACTCGCTGTTGCCACTTTCCCCCCTCTTACACTTTCAGACATTGCAGAAAACACGCAACGTCATCATCATGTCGTAATCCTGGCGAGACGCAAATCAGAACACTACGCACAACCCACAAGGAGAGATGGTGTAGGATCTCGTCACGGCATTGCAAAGTTTCACTGCCACTCCGTGCAAATATGGAAGCCTTTTACAAGCTTGTATTTTTAATAGTCTTTATCAAACACAAATGTTTACAACTTTCAGCCAGTTATTTGTTGCAGAAGCCTAGTTCGAAACCTCGCAGAATGAAGTGATTGTGGAGTATTGGAGAAACCTGAGAAAAACCTCTCACACCCATTTTGTCCACAGCTAATTCCTACGTGACCCAGACAGGGATCGAACCCGAGTCGCCACGGTGGAAAGCAGAGAGGCTAACCAGTCCGTCACGATCGAGGAAACAATCTCGTGTTTTATTTTAAACTAAACAGTAGCTTTTCGATTGCAATCATTTTATGAGCAATCTCACTACTATTAGAGAATTACCTACGCTTCCAAGTTCGAGGTTCCAGCGAGAGGGAATGCTGTTTTCTTGTCTTCTTCATACAGTTACCAGAATTTTTCTTTTTCTTATTCATGTGATTCATAACCTGAATATTAAGCTTTGCCTCGTCTCAGTGGCTTAAGTAATACATCCAGAAGAAATGAACCAACAGAAGAGGTTGCATTTTAATATTTCACAGAGCTAAAGGAAGATACGATTGCATTTTCTGGTACATAGAGAAAAGGCTGATTTTCAATTTCGAATGCAACAGGCAAATGAAGACTTCTTTTAAGTCACTGTAGTCAAAAAAAGTTTGCTTTGCTTACGTCACTAAACAGATAGAAGAAGATTGCATAAGTCACTAAATAGTCAAAAGAAGATTATTTCTTAAGTAACTAATCAACAAGAAGAAGAATAAGTAACTAAATATCCAAAAGAAGATTACTTCTTAAATAACTAAGGAGTCAGAAGAAAGTAAGTTAATTTACAGCGATTTTATTTTATTTCATTTTATTCAGTTACTAAATAGCTAGAAACAGATTGCTTCTTAAGTCACTATAGAGCCACAATAAAAGTTCCTTATGCTTGAATAAAGCCAGTATGTATATACTGTATTTTAACTGTGGCTGCAATTTAAGCTTTTCATGAGTTAAAAAAGGAATGTTTTTAGATTTCAGAGTCAAAATTTAAAAATGTAAACTTTTCTGCCTTTTGCGTATTTAACATATACCTATACAAAATTAAAGCTCAATTTCGCAGTATTAACAATGGTTTATTTTTTATTTTTTTAATTCAGAAGAAAAATCACTTTTCCAGTCCGTGCCAAATAGTCTCTAAACAATTTCTTTAAATTCAAGAGATTTCAATAAACCAATTTAAACGCAAGAAACTTTGACACGTATGGTGGACTGAAAGTTAATCGAAAATCACATTTTTTAACACTCAACCTATATATAGGCTACATGGAGGTCGGGTCAAAATCATGTATGGAAAGAACATTCATTAGTCAAGTCGTAAAATTGTGACACAAGGTTTCAAATAATGTGCTTAGAGGTATTAGCAATTTTGTGCAAGGCTAACCACGAAAAAGTAGCAACGTCAAACCGACGCAATCACGAGTCTGTAAATGTATAGTAACACAAAATATACAAGTATACGACACGGCCTGAAAAGTGGCTTGAGATCTAGGAAGGCCACTTCTATCTTTAATAGCACCTAATTTATAAACATACGTTTCTTTTACTGTACATTCTGTAACAGTATGCCTTTACCTGCTAGTGCATGCTATACCTACTGGGACACTTTATCGTTATAGACCGAAAAAAAAATTGTGGACTCATTCTAGATCTCACAATCCCTTTTGAGAACAGCGAGGAACCTAGAGAAGTCTGCAAAGAAAAACGGGCAATTTATCTGCCAAGCTGCAGTGATCTGGGGACCAAATATAACATCAAGACATGGGACGTTATAGGAATTATGATTGGGGCTAGAGGCACAAACCCACGGGATCCCACATAAATATAGAACTAAAAATATGAATTGTCTGCGTTTGTGTGAACCAAAATGTAAAACCAATGCAGCTTTTTATCATAACATGAGTCAAGGGCCCAGATTATTAAACAAATTTTATTCTAATATTATTTTAACCACGAATCCTCTCGAAATTAATAAAAAAAAAAATAAAAAAAAATTGTATTGGATTTATAGTTTGGGTTTAAACATATTAAACACTATTTAATCTGTATTCACTCTCAATTTTAATTTTATTTTTGTCTGTAATGAAATCCCCTCCTGAGCACGAGTCTTACTCTTTCAGGAGCGGGCTAGTTTCTCTTTCATTGTATTTATTAACTTGTATTCATTTCAAACTTACTAGCAATAAAATAAATATTAAATAAATATTAAATATTAAGTCCTTAGAAGTATTCCGAAAATTAAAAGTTCCTGACAGCACCCTGGAGATGATATCCTCCACTGAGTGAAGTCATCGATTTTCATAATTAACCATCATTTATATTCTTTATAAAATGTAATTTATGCTATAGCCTAAATTGTTTGTTGCATTTCCAATCAATTTTTCAACGATAGCCTACCTAACCAGGGTTTCTATTAAAGAAAAAAAAATGAATTAAATATAAATATCCATTTAGAATTGATTAGGAGGCCGATTATTAAACCCTGGTTGGGACGGCTATCAAATATCTAAAATGATAATTCTTCACTTACCATCCCTCTGCAAATGCATACTGACAAACACCTGAGCTACGCAAGCGACAATGAGAAAGGAAAGGGAGGAAATGAACCGTTAAGTACATACCAAAATAATGTAAGTACTCGTTCATCATAAGAACATAATACCATTCTATACTCGAGTAACAGCTCGCTATTCTCGTGCCATGTTATCAATATCAGTAGGCGTAGGCATGCTGATAGACACTTGGGTTCCACATAGGCCGCTACACACAGGTGTGCAACTATTAGTCACGCGTACAACTGGCTTGAGTACTGAAGGAATTTGGTTTCCATCCCACTCAACATCTCGTTAACAAATCATTAGAGAAATATGTAACTACCGAACGGTACTTTGTTTTTATACACGAGCAGACACTGGATTCCTCGTAGGAACTGGTGGCTTTGTGGCTGATGGAAAAATACGTTATGCGGAAAAGCTAAACGCCAGTGACACAAGTCACCACGTAGAAACACATGAGTACGTACCAAACCAGAAACGGTATTTACAGTACATTATCATATTTCATCAGGAAGGAACTGGTTTCAAATTACGATCGAAGTTTTAAAATGCGTCGGTGAGACCAGATGATGAAGACTCTCGTAATGGGGCGGGAAATAAACTGTTACGGTATTTAATTGTATTTATTTAATTTTTTATTTATTTAACTAGCTAGCTAGTGAGTACAAATTAAATTTATAAAACAAAAATGTTTCTAGCCACTACCGTAAGAGCCAGACTCGTGTACGGTGTGGTCTTAGTCAATAATATAACATAACATTTACAAGGACAGTTTAATAAATACAGTAACTTAATTCAAATCAATAAATACAACACAAGAGCAAGAATAAAGAAGAAAGATAAAAAGAGAGAAAAATATACATTTAATATAAACTGACAATCCGACAGAATCCAGTGATATGCAATAAAAACATGAATATAGAAACTGTTACGGTATTTAATTTTATTTAATTTTTTATTTATTTAACCAGTTAGCTAATGAGTACACATTAAATTTATAAAACAAAAATGTTTCTAGCCACTATGGTAAGAGCCAGACTCGTGTACGGTGTGGTCTTAGTCTATAATATAACATAACATTTACAATGGCAGTTTACTAAATACAATAACTTAATTAGAATCAATAAATACAACACAAGAGCAAGAATAAAGAAGAAAGAGAAAAAGAGAGAAAAATACACATTTAATATAAACTGACAATCCGACAGAATCCAGTGATATTAAATAAAAACATGAATATAGTCGACAGAAATAAAAGGTAAAAAAATACATTTGTTAGGCCTAATATTATATAACATGGATAATTTTACAAATTTATTTTTTAAAAGCTTCAATTTTAAAATATTTCAAATTTGGAAAATGGTTTGTAATTTTATTATAAAGTCTTGGGCCGAAACTAGCATCATATTTAAGAGCTGCACTTGTATGACATTTAGGCTCAATTAGTGGGAAAGTAATCTACCATTTCAATTATGTAGGTATATAAAGAAACTTCAGTTACAGAAGCAAATACAAAGAGAATTAAAACAAAAATGTCCTAGAATAGCCTATAAACTAAACTAAAATTCCGTAGAATAATGGCGTGCAGTCATAATTTGAAACCAGGCAAATGAATATGTTTACTGATATGAGTGGCAGGAACAACAAACAGAGACCACAACAAACAAGATAATATAAGTTATGTGCATAAACTGGAAATAAGCAGTCTGCTACAAAAAAAAAACTGCTTCAATTAATCAGTCCACGTACAAATAGATAAGAGTCTGCCACCTTTGTTCTGTGAACACTGCATCCAAGCGATCCATCGTTCGATTTCTAGCGTGGGCAATGAAAGAGATTTATTTTCAGTCCACGGGGCTGGGTAGTTATCTTGTGTTGTCTCAGCGGTGACTGCCGTGTTGGCCACATGACCGTGGAGGCCCACAATTTATGCCTGTCTAATGCTGGTCAAATTACATATAACTTAACCTCCTTTATGGCGCTTTGTATTCAGTAAGAAAGGGTGAAGTAAAACATGATGAAGAAAAAAAGAAATAAATAATAAAATAAGATATACTATAGATAAAAAATATTATTCGAAGATACTGTTAAATTGCATTCTCGGAGAAAAAGAAAATGAGATAGTGTGATCTGCAGAAGGGCAGCAAGCCTGAAGGAGAATTTTCAAGTCTCGGAAACAATAGTATTGGTTTTCCCCTCTTAAGGGGACACTCAACTTAAAAATTGGAGAAAAAGTGTAATAGAAATGAAAAATTAAATTTCTACACTAATTTACGTGACAGAACTAAATCAATATGCAGAATTCTTCCCCTATTCATTGAGAAGTCACAATCAAATGCACAAAGCCAAAAAATAAAAAATGACAATTAAAAGTGATATTTCAATTAATGATCGATTAAAAATTGAAATATTTTTTATTTTGAAAAGTATTGGATCTAATGAGCTGAGATTTTGCATGTTACTTTCCATGTGTATATTACACTTTTTCTCCAAATTTTAAAAAGATTGGTCAAATAGGAAAAAAGTTCCAAAATATAGCTGAGTGTCCCCTTAAGTTATTTCTCGCTTACACTACAAGTGACCGACAATATACAGACGTTCTAAAACCAAACTCAAATATATCTTCAACAGAAAAACTAAAGCCTACTTATATTTACGTAGGCTAACATTAAAACACACACATTATTGTGTTATAAAAAACATAAATGGAGTAAAATCGTAAAGACTGTCAATATGTTTTCTAATATGAGCAGTGACAGCTTAGTATAGTCCGGATCAACTTACTTAACACCCTAAGGGTGAAACCTAACCATTATTCCCTCATTACTACATGAGGTAGTGGAGTATGGTGAATTTTTAGTTTGAAGATTGAATATTCTTTTGCTAACTTCGTTTCGAGTTTCGGTACTGAGAAATACTACAACTGGTATTGATTTTATAAATGTTATGTTGGCAGCAGTGACACAAGTTGTCGGTAGTTTAAATTCTGAAAATACAAATTGTTCTAGATTTCTGAGCTCATTACTGGAAGCTAGTGAAATTTGAGCATACTAATATCAGTATTAATATTAATACATAATCGTTATTGTATGTCTTGCTTTGTGTTGTGGTTACAATTCAAGATTTTAGTCAGATAATCTAAATGTAAATAAATTTAACATATTTCGTGTGATACATGCTCTTGGGTAATCGATAGAAAAACCATTTCACATTTTAATTAATTTCTTTCGTGTTTAGACTTTTATTACAATAATAGAGTAAATATTCTTAAGCATACATTTCAAAATGGCATTCGTTTTCGGAATTCGTAGGTACTAATCATTTCACGCGATCAAACAAAATACATTTTTAGATTAGGTCAGGTGAATCGTAACCTGTTTAATCAAAGCAATGAATTTCATGTTTTCACACAAAATACATTTTAATATTAGGTTATACACTAATCTACTAACTACTAACATAATGTGTGAGAGATCCAGAAGAAAAATATACTCTTTCACAAATTATTGAACCATTTAGAAAACACCTTCCCAACATAAAGATGAGATCTGGTAAATAAGCAAGACATCGTTATTGTTAATATATTATTATTATTATTATTATTATTATTATTATTATTATTATTATTGTAACACGTTTGAGTTCAAGATCTGAAAAGTTGCAGAGAATCATTGTAATAAGTCCAAGGTTAGCGCACAATTTAATTTTCACAGCATTATGGAGTACGCCTTTACTCTCAACCAGTCTATTCATCAAGTATACGCGAAAGTTTGCTGCATTTTACTACGGTAAATGAGAGATCTTAATGAGAAAGTCATGACAATATTCATTAACGTAAAACTCCTAAATAAACTTAGTTGAGAGATATTAGCTATATACACGTGTAATTAAATTTCAGAAAAATGAAGGACAAAATCGGCGCAACTTAAAGTATAAGTGAATAAAATGACCTGAATATATGAAAGAGAAGAAATGCAGCAGGTTTTTCAATAGCGAACAATGTGTCAACTCGTTTCTTCTAAGGAACATCAAATAAACTTCGTAACTGTGAATCACATTTACTACATGATACAGAAGTTCGCATATGCGAACAAAAACATGACATTACAGTGAAGGAAGCTACTTAACCACATACTTCGGTTTAAAGTTGATATAGTATATCCCTGCCTCTTGTTATCTGTTACTTCCAGTCGCTCAAGAATAAAAAGATGAATGCACAATGAACTTAATACTTAAATTCTTTTGTTATTAATGATACAGTCCAAATGCGAAATATGTATATTAGGACAATTAGGGAAAATTATATAACTAAAATCATAAAAGAAATACGGAAATTTCTGTGTACATAGTGTTACAGGATATGTTCACCTTCCCCAACAACAACTATGAGCATTAATTTTCCCAGAGATATTTTCTTCCTATTTAAAATTTAATGTGATAAAGTTGTGGGAGGAGTTTTGCTCTAGAAAGCTGCATTAATATTTTCCTTCCATTTTAAGTAGGCCTACGTTTCAAATAAACGATATAATTGTATTGAATTAATCACAGTTTCAATAATAATAATAATAATAATAATAATAATAATAATAATAATAATAATAATAATCGAGCAAGTTGGCTCAGATGGTAATGTTTGAGACTCGCATTCGGAAGTCATGGGCTCCACCCCGTGACTGGTCAATTTGACTGGGGGTTTTTCATGGTTTTCCTCAGTCACAAAGGCATATACCGGATTGCAAATTTGCATACCATGATTCCTTGCCACCTCAATTACCAATATCATAAACATCAAACAAAATCTAAAATCAGTTACATGAACACAAGCTATCTGTAACACACGACAATACAAAGGGGAACTCAATAGTAAAAAAAAGGCCTACTAATATACCCAAAGGCCCTACACACGCGTATGACCATAGGTGTTAAATAATAATAATAATAATAATAATAATAATAATAATAATAATAATAATAATAATAATAATAATAATAATAATAATAATAATCTTGATTTTCGTCATGTCTGTGACTCAGAATTTCTGTTTGCTTGTCCAATAGAACGTTCGTCATAGAATTAGTCTCGTGGGAATCTGATCTAAAGTAGTTTGTAGGCATTTTCTTCAACATACATAAATATTATTATCAAGAAAAAGTATAACTATGAAATGGGAAATGGAAAAATGCCGGGATATTATATGTAAATAGACATAAGAATGACCTCTGATGTAATATAAAACCTTGATTTTACAAAAATCTAATCTATTATATTAAACATTATTTTTGGCAAATTTAAAATTGAAACTTCACCCACTTATCCGGTGAAAAATATATTTACGGCGTTACAAGGGACTTCCCTAAACAGACTATTTCATTTAATATCAGTAGGCCTACATAATTACACTGGAAGAGGGAAGGCGTAACAGTTAATGCTTTGCGTTGTAAATCCAGAAGGTCGCGGGTTGATTCAGGATGGATTCATGGGTTTTCTCTATTGATCTAATAGGCTACTTTCGGCAGCACTATGGACGGACCTGGACCTTAATATAAATGAGTAGCACAGGTATATCCTTGAAAGTAAAGACGGTTGACTGGCATTCCTATTGCTATTAATGCAGATTGTCTAGAAAATGAAGGAGTCAACCCCCCACCTCCCTATTGTCTCTAGTAGAATATATTTACTTTTGCTTACATAACTACATATGATATTTACACCGCTCTTAGTATGTGCCTACGTATTCAGTTGCTTGTCTTGTAAGAAACCACACTACTGAGATGAATAGAAGTAATAAAACATGTTCTGTCGTTGTTTTAACACTGGGATTGGAAATGAATGAAACCGCAAGCGATGCTATTAGATAGATCTAACAAAAAGAAATAACTTATATGTTGGCGTCTAAACAGTGCGAAGAATTGCATTCTGGCCATTCTGCTAAGCAACGGAAGAGATTTTATAACGAGCTTCCGATTAATTTTATGACAATAAATCCAAATATTTTATTATTACAATTTTACCTAACCACACATTTCTCATGTTCGAAATCGACAATAGAGAACAACTTAAACAAAATGTCGTTAAATACATTTTATAACTGACTTGATTCTATTTTAGTTTTTCTTCAGTTTTCTTCATGCGTAGGCTTTAATTCTAAGAATTTCATTATTTAAACAAATATAACTGAAAAATCCAACAAAAATAATGACAACCGATTAGAAAAAATAATCTAATAAATGTGTTATTTTTCATACTGAACTAAAACAAAATATTTAATTTCACAAAAATAACTGGATAATTTTATCCCACAAGGTCAAGTCAATTAGCTGATAACTTGCCACCGCTGATGCGTACAGTTCGATTCCGGGAATATTATGTGAGTACCGCCTATAATCATCTCATAGTATGTGAATACTGTCTCTGTAGTTATAAAGAGACTTTGAACAAAAAAATCAATTGCATTACTTGTCTCATGAGGTATATGCCAGATTAGAAAATCTATGATAGTGGTAACGCTGCAATATAATACAATGCGATACTTTCCCGCTGCTTTTGCACTAGTTATATTACTTTCCATAAAACAATTTGGTCACTAAATATGAGTGGGGTAAATTACACAATATCCCTGTAACCTATGACTCATTGTCACTATACCGCAACAAGCTCTATACAGTCTACAGATGGGAGAGAGAGAAACACGCAACACCCCATTTTCCTATTGCTACAAAGCAATCTTTTAGAAATTACAGACTCGGGCAACAAATAACATTTATCCATATATGTACAAGATCAATATTGTACATTTACAATGAATCATACCTCTCGTGTCGTCACGCAGATCCCTTATAAAGCTCGGTAAGTATGCTGAAGATTTTTGATCCAAGTAACAGGCATTAGATCCAGGCCGATCTCATGAGTAGACTTCGGATTTTAGGTCAAAACCTATTTTAATCCTTAAAGGATATGTTCATAAAAACTTGCAAGTACATTGTCGACAAAGCCTATTTTGACCTATTAAGTATGTTTATCTCTAATAGGTCAAAACACCCATTCTTATTCCGAAAATTTGTATTTTACATTCGAAATATGTTGCTGGTTCTGTTGGAAAAATGGAATAACCTGGAGCATGTTCTGCAGAGAAATGTAAGACCGAAGGACCTGTGTACTGTTTCAGATATCCTAGATGGGAAGAACACGGATTTACAGTGTAACATTCCTATCCAACTAGTGTCAAAATTGAAATACGCTCCTGTTATTTTAGTGGAAGTGGAGCGTTCATTTTCAGCATACAAATTGTGTTGAGTGACAGACGGCATGGCATTGCTTTTCAGTTGAAAATTTGGAAAAAGTATTAGTAATTTATTGTGAAGCTAACTATGGACATTAGCGGACAAGTCTTGGTAAAAATTGATTATATATGACTTGTTTGTGTACTAAATTTATGTCTAAAATTTATTTTTCACATTTAATTGTTTAGTTTATGTATAACTAGTTAGATATTTGTTGTTATTGTACTTTTAGTAGTAGTGGTTGTAACGGTATGTAAGCATTTAAAATTATTAAATTCTGAAAGTGAATTCCTGATGATTTGGAAAATGTTTTCAAAGAAAACGTTATTTTTTTCTTAGAGCCTATTTTAAATTCTTTAGAGACTATTTCCTACACTTTTAAGCCTATTTTAGGCACCTAAAATTGCATTTTAACGACCTAAAAATCTGTACCCTACTCATGAGATTTGTGATGAAAGAAAGTGCCTATGAGAAAGGTTTCCTAAAGGTATAGTACAACCCAATTATCCGAATTCCAAATATCCGGATCACGTCTCAGGATAGTTTGAAATTGTTTATTCAAAGAAAGCTACTTATGTTTAGGTTTTTTATTTCATGTACTGTACCATCATACATAAGTAAAGTTCAGTTCTGTATGGAGTATGAAGAGTTCTTATAATTTTAAACCACTTAAAATTCTATTTTTTAGGCCCAATTGTATAAAACTCTCTGTCTAAAGATCAACTTTGATCGAAGATCGAAAAGTAAACCGAGTTCAGACACTTCTTCTATTGTATAAAACTTTTCTGCGATCAAATTACCTTGGTTCAAATGCAATCTAAGTTCACGTGAAAAGGATTTGGCAACATAGCATAAACAGGTGAAATACGTGATGCGCGGACCATGTTATACAGGTTTGTTCAGTGTTGCCAATCTAGCGATTTTAACTCTTTTTCAACAACAATTTCTTTTAATTTTTATATTGCTTAAATAGGGATTTAGTGACCTTTTTTGCACCCCATAGTGACAAAATTTAATCTTTCTTTGTTGGTAATGAGAAATCTAGCGACTTTACAACTACTTTTTGGCGACTTTCCGTATTACACTCTGTTGGAGACACTGTTTTTTTTTTTGCAATGTAAATAATGGCGGACAATAAGAAGAAGGTTGACTGTTCTCCAAGTTGTTATCATGTTATGGTGTGTGATACTGCTAAACATAATAAAGCTTTATAAAACGACAATTTTCGTTTAGTAATACAGTTAACTGAACATTTATGAATGTACCTATCATATCCATTAATAATTAATGGTTGTTATAAACATAATATAATTATAGGTTATGTTATTTGATACTACTGAACACGATAGAGCCTTATAAAACATAAGAATGTTTGTGTATTAAGGCAAGAAATTGAAAGAAATATATATAAATGTACCTAACATATCTATTAATATTAATAATAATGGATATTTTATTTGCACAATCTGTCACTCGTATATTTCAAACAGAAAAGAAATAACTGAACTTGGATCATCTAACTTAATCGGAGAAATTTCTTCTGCCAAAGTTGACTTTAGTTTGAGACAAATTAATCTCAGATTAGACTTTATACAACACAAAATTCCAAGTTCAGCTGAAACAAGGATCAATTTAACCTCTTAAATGGTTTATACAATCGGGCCTTAATATGTGTAACTTTGTTCATTATAAACTGCAGGCCTATAGCCATTTTGCACTTTTAATACATGCAGTAGCTTACAACTGTTGTTTTAGACTCTTTTCATTTCCAACCCAATTATCCGGATTCCTGCATTTCCGGATCATAGTACCACCTATTAGTCTCGGATAATATTTGGAGTTCTACTTATTTAGTATTGAAATATTTTTACCGAAATACTCCGCTCCACTGCCGCCCTTTTATCGTATTGTGACAGCGACGTGAGATTCGAACTCACGACCAGCGTCCCGCAAGAGAGAAGATCGCGCGGAGCACTTTGGGATGGCGCGCGGCGGAGAGGGGAAAGGGCCAACGCGGCGAGAGAGTGGAGAGAGAGTGCGCGCGCATCTGGTGCTGGTAGAGAGGAGAGGGCTCTGGATTTTTCTGGAGTGCCATCTCTAGAGACGCGTGGAACTTTCGAGGCTACGTCGCTGTGGTTATAAATTAAGGACGCGAAGGAACGACAGCAGTTTTCAGTTGATTAGTCAGCCAGTCAGTGAGAAAGCCAGAGCAAGCAAGCCAGTCTTGTGTACCGGAGTTCGACTCGAGTGTGCGTCCGCAACTGCGTCAGCATCCGAAGGCCTGAGTTCGAGTGAAGTGGACCGCAGTTGGAGGGACCTGAGTTCGAATGCAGTGGACCGCAGTTGGAGGGACCCGAGTTCGAGTACAGTGAACTGTCTCTGAAGGTTTGTGGTTCGAGATACTGTGAACTCGAGTGACTGAGATAGAAGAACTGTGAACTGAGAACTGGTAGTTCTGATTTGTAAATAGTGCTTTGTAAATATTAGTTAAGATTAACAGTTCATTGTTGTTCGTAATAGTCCAAGTAAATTGTCATTGTCGTCGGTGGAGTGCTATAACGAATACTGTGTTGAGTGAAAATCCAATTGTTGACGAGAGCGTTTAAGGCGAATTGTAGAAAGGAATTATTGTTGTGGCGAATAAATTACATTGTTGTTACTAATAAAATTTACAGTATCATCGTCACCAAATATACTACATAGACCTATAGGCTATAGTTATGAAGGAATGCTAGATAATTACATTACGAAAAAGCGGTGGCTCGTGTCACAAATCTGAATTTTGGCACGGCATGCAGAGATTTTCTCAGCCTATAATAACTGAGTGTGTGTTCTTTATATTGTGCTGTCATATGCTGATTTAAGAGAGATCTTTTGACATTATCACAAGGTCAGGGAGTCCTACATATCTAATATTTGTACTCAGTTCTCAATAGATATGAAGTGTGTTACAATGTCTCAACTCTTTAGACTAGCGTTTTTTTTTAAGTGGGGACCACTTTTTTAAGTCAAAACAGTTCCACGGACCACCTTCCTCTTGTTCCCTTCGAAAGCAAATTTATCATTTTTCTAGCGTATTTTGATACCAGTATATTTATATTTTAAAACAGAATTAATTAATTAAAATTAATTTAATTCATTTAATTTTATATTAGTGTTAACTAATTAAATTAATGTTAATAGAAAAAAAATCATTTTCGTTTTTTAATAAATCAAGGCTATTAGAGTTTGGATAATCTTTAACTTATTATTTAAACAAAATAAATAAATGTTGGTACTCAAATTAATGAGATGGATAAGCCTGCCGAGTCTTGCACAGTTGTTCTATATTTGGATGAATGCTGGTAAGCTTAAGTCGGAGATCGTCACATACATCGAGTCGATTTCGGGACTTTGCTTTTATTAGAGTTCGTGACGAAAACCCTTTCTCAAACAGATACGTAAAAGCAAACTGAATTATAATCTGCAAAGCACCATTGTACAATTCACTATATTCTCTTTTCACTTGCAATGAGGTCCAGAAATTAACCATTCCTTCCGCTTGGAATTTCATTTTAAGTCCGGTGTCATTCGAGAGTTAAATTAACTGTTCTCTTTCACTCAATGAAAGTTTGTTATTTTCAATATCGCAATGAAAAGGATCACGAACCCATGAAAATTCGTCATATTTACTTGGAAAATAAGTTTCAAATTGTGACCTCAGAGTTTCGATATGCGAACATATGTCATTGCATAATTCTTTTCCAATAACGAAATCATTTTCAACCAAAAGACTCTAGGGCTGGAAATAGTGAAAAAAAAATCCTCTGTTTTACGGAACTGACCCACAAACCAAGTTTCCTCTCGAACACATTTTTCTCATGCGCATTGAGAACAGTCAAAGAATTACCTTGTAGAGAGAAATTTAGTTCGTTTAGTTAGATATGCCAATGTACTTAGCCACATGTCATCAGCTGATGTGCAGGGAAAAGATGACGAGAAACACCACGTTCATAGTGCTTTAAATCCCTCTTTTGTTCCTGAGAGTAGAGTAGGAAGTCGGTAGACAGGTAGGGTAATAAATTTCATAAAATGTCAGTACTGGGAGAAAAAGTGAAAGGTGATTGCCATGTGTCATTTCCAAACTCTGAGATTTTCAGCTACAGTGTGATACACAATTCGTTTGAATTTTATTTTTTCTTCTGTCTTTTTTGAAGGACCACAGGTGGTCCGCGGACCATAGTTTGAGAAACGCTGCTTTAGACGATTCCTTCTGTTCCACATAACTTGTGATGATCGTATCCGAGTTTTTGTAACCCTGGAAGAAATGCGGAACCTAGTAGGACAATGTAACGTTCAATTTCAAACCGCCATGTCTCAGAGACTTCACTATTTAATTGACAGGTCTTGCCGGTTACCACAACATATCCTACGGCACGAAGTAGAGGCATCATATCTGACCGCCTGTCTGAGATGATTACATATTATCCAAAAGAGGAAAAAGAAAGAGAAAAGCAATTTGTGTTGTAATGTTATTCGATTTTATATTCATTTTGGCAGATTTCCATCTTTGATTTGTGCATACCACAACAAGGCGAAACACAGAGTCTTTTTTATTGAGATTTCGTGATAATGTTTCGAGCCAGTAGAGCTGTCCTGCTAATAACTTGAAAACCAGTGAACCGTTCCGTATGAAGGCCAGACTAGTGAAGGCTAACCCAGACGGCGGTGAAATCAAGCTCGGAATGAAATATGAAATTAGGTATAGTGAATGTTATTCGCACTCGTGCTTCCCAACTATGGAATCCTCTAAAGTCGTGATGTAAGTGACCATAATGGAGCAAGTTTTCCGCATACTGTCTTAAGTGAAGCATATATAGTGCGGCTAGCTTCGTCGGAAAGTCAGGCGTGTTGCTAAATAAACACGGCCTTGTTCTCATTTCTGCTTGCTTGAGTGTATTGCAGAATGTTTCCTTTTTCAAAACAGGCTTTAAAATTACACTTGAAGACTACGATTACACGGCGGTCTTTGCTTGCTACTGACAGGAAAAGAAATCATGTCTTAAGCGAAGGTGTGGATTTCGTAAAGTCCTTAAAACTACTGTTTGATGCCTGTATTCTACATGGATATGATGTATAACCTTTCTACAAAGATGGACTATGTTCCACCCGTTTTATTCTCGAAGGAATGTAACATATATTCCTGCCATGCAACCAATATGGTGCAAGGTCATTGCTTGAAACAACACAGACAAATAAGTCGGTGGACAGACATGCTATAACTGGATCTCCGACTCTGGAAAGAATTCGGGATGGTGCCACTATGAAACCTCTCTGTACGACTTCTCCTTGTTAGTCAGGTATCTTCTTTTCTTGAAAAAAAAATCGTATTAAACCAGGTGTAGTCCCTTCTCACAATGCCCCTGTCAATCTTCTGGAAGTCGAAAGGTATGGATGAATATTCTTTATGAAAACGCTGACAGCCAGGCCCCTGCGGTGATAGCCAGAAATTAATAAATAGAAACGAAGTGTGGTTTAAAAAGACGATAAATGCATCAACTTAATCACTGAAATCTCAAAATTGTGTAGATCTCATTGCTTTCTTCAGTGAAATCTGGGTTGAACAAAAGAATAATAGTTTGGGATTGCGCACACTGTGCATAGATAACATTTTAGATAGATAGATTATTTCATATAATAAAAAAAAGAATAAGGAAAATTATTTCACTCACCAATGATTCATAACGGAGTTGCTACTTCAAAGTACGATTCATGGGCAGTTTGCAATGAAGACATACCGTTGTCAAGTAAACATACATTTCAATATAAGGAGGGAAATCACTAAGTTACTAAAGCAGTCTTTTACGCAAGTGCTAGCTATCTCGACTGTGATCATGTGGCGACCCGGGTTCTATTCCCATCTGAGTCATGAAAGAATTTGTGCTGGACAAAGTGGGTAGCAGGGGTTATTCTGAGAGTTCTCTCGATTGCCCTCACCATTATAGGCATTCCACTAATTCCACAATCGCCCTCATTCTGCGAGATCCCGAGCCAGACCTCCAGAACAAATAAAGAAATGGTTGACAATTGTACACACTCGTGTTAGTTACAGGGTATAGGCTATTAAGAATGTAAGTGCTAGCGACCGAAATTGAAGTAATGGCTGCAAATTAACTATAAAACCGCAATCTAGGATTTCCACCCAAACTGATAAATCATCACCGGATACTGAACTATGGTCGGCTTTAGTTCAATTTGTCACTATTAATAAAATTCACCGCGGTTGAGAAAAGCCGACGAATTAACTGTTACGTGTTCGGCACTAGAAACAAACGAACCAATCCAACATTTCGGTCTATTAGTTAATTTTCTACTGCCAAAATAATTTTCTCCGAAGTACGCTCGAAAATTTCGAGTCACATTTCAATAGCATGAGGGATTACTTATATTATTTATACATACATATTAATGGGGTTATTCTCTTTCTGAAACTCGCTGGTGCCGCGACATGCCGCCAGGTTTTGTTTGCCACCTCACCTTGAGAGGTTTATGCACACCGTGCTAACACTGAGAAGGAACCTTGTTGAATTGGAACACACTGGACTCTATTGTTTAACTGGCCGACGTGATGGTCGAGGTTGTGTGACTTGTATTTTGTTGCGGGCGGCGTCATCAGTTGTTATTGATTCTCGTCGCAGACAAAAGCAGCGCGCGCATAACCATTTCTAGGTCATGCTTCATATACAAGACTGTTTTGTTATTTGCAACACTACCAGCATAACAGTGTTTGACAGTTCATTACTGACCCTCCAAATTAACGATTAAAGACTATTGTGTTTTCGTAATTGAGCACATATCAATAAAGTCGATCTATATACTCTGGAGCAGTAGCTGCTAGCAACAATGGAAGAAGAGGCACTGATATGGGTTACTTATCCTATCATTGTTTACAAAATTAGTATCTGTATGAGATGAGAAGACACCTTTACCTTTATCCACCAAATTAACAACACAGCCTATATCTCTCATAAAGCTGTCTGCTATTTTCATGCCTTGGAAGGCCAAAAACAAAGTTCTATGAAGTTTTTTTTTTTTCTGTAAGAGTACTAATGCTCAATAAAATACTGGTGAAATCTGACAAAGATAAGATAAAAACAAATTTCGGCCAGTGTATGGGCCCAGTGTCCACCCAGCAACGTAATGAATTTGGAGAGCTACAGTGAGCAGTGGCAATTCCTTTCCAAACTCAGTTATAACGGCTGGGGGTACATAGTGCAAATCACACACGTTACTCCAATACTGGTGAATAATCTTGCATCTCTGCTGAGGCATGTGGACGTGAGGCCAGCAGTCGGTGTGTAGGCCGTGGCCCACCATTAGTTGTCGCGCAACAAATTTTAAATATATTGCGAATTAACAGGTATTAACACGTTTTTTAATTCCATAAATGGAGGAATCAAACTGAAGTACTTCTGCACTGTTACTAATGCATTGTGAAATTCATCTCTTAAAAGGGGGGGGGGAAATAGGATATCCGAATGACGAATATGCAAAACATAAATAAGAGATGACAGTTATAACGGTCATCAGTAAAAAAGTGTTTATTATAGACAGTACAAATATTTGCTAAGAACATAGAATTGGAGATAACATGAAAAAAAGAGATAAAAACAGATACAAATGCAAGATACTAGTGTAAATAGAAATTCAAAATGAGAAAAAAACATACAAATACATACTACGTAAATAAATGACACATATACATATAAATTAAAAATACGTTAATAAAGAATGAAAACAGATAAATATAGATATCATAACCAAAAGATGTAAAATATAGGCTAGCTATAAATGGCAAATTACAGAGTACCAAATAGATACCAATACTATTTAAAATCAACTAACTGCCTTCAGTATATTAATAAGAAAATGTTTATATTTCATGTAAGAAATTCTGAAATCTAGATCCCATGTTTATATGCAGTAGTTCATTAATTTTGAACACATTTTTAAAACTGGTGAATTTTTATGCGCTGAAGTGTTTGGTCTTTTTATAATTAACAATTGACGATTATAATTAAATGTGTTGTTCTAGCGTTAAGCTGGATTTGTGATAATATTTCGCTATTATCCAGTAGGCCGTTGAACATTTTATACAATAAAAGTTGCTCAGCAAGTAATCTACGACTGGCAAGAGACATTAAATTCAGCAAGTAGATTGTTGTACGAAATTTTGTTATGGAAGGCCGAATAATGATTTTTTAAATTAAAGATATGTTGAGAATCGTTTTTTTTTTATTTTTTTTTTTCAATTTAATTACTATGTGATAATATACAAGTGGGTGACCAAATTACTGAGGCATATTCCAATTTAGCGCGAACATGACAATTGAAAAGGAGTGTCAAAGTTGAAGTGTTTTTTAATTTTTTTTTTAATTTCTATTAATAAATCCTATTATAAATCCTGTAAAATCTTACTTTCTTAAGAAATTTAAATATCAGTGTAAATTACATAAATTAATTAAAGTATACAACTAGAATTTAAGTCATTTAAAAATAATATTCCAGTATATTTCACAGATTTAACGGAACACACCACATACAACATTACAGCTTCATCACGGCCTCCTAGATTTGAGGCCTCTTAACTCCAATATACTGAAGATGAGCTCACTATTTGAAATAATAAGTTATTATGTTACAATTAAATTGTGAAAAAGGGCAGATAAATAAGGTTTAAAGTCTTAGGGCCGTATTCATAGACATTTTTAGCGCGGGCTTTCGGTGGATGATCAGCGTTTTTCGTATTCATAAACCAGTGTTAGCGATAGGATATGATTTGAATTCTGTACTAGTAACCAGTGGATAGCCGGGGCAGCTTAGTACGCTCGTAGCGCGTGCTGCGAAATGTCTGTGAATAGCACCCTTAATGGTTATTACGATTGGTTTAAACATGCATTAAAACCAGACGTAAGTGCAAGTTTGAACCAATAAATTATTGAGATTTGCTATAAATTAATTAGTTTAGGAAATTGTATATATTTATATGTATAATTACTTTTGAATTAGGAACATTAAATCCAGACGTTTGAGATGGGCAGGGCCTGTAGCACGTATGGGCGAATCCAGGAATGCATATAGAGTGTTAGTTGGGAGGCCGGAGGGAAAAAGACCTTTGGGAAGGCCGAGACGTAGATGGGAGGATAACATTAAAATGGATTTGACGGAGGTGGGATATGATGATAGAGAATGGATTAATCTTGCTCAGGATAGGGACCAATGGCGGGCTTGTGTGAGGTTGGCAATGAACCTGCGGGTTCCTTAAAAGCCAGTAAGTAAGTATAATTACTTTTGTATATAGATCTTTTTGTTAAATTATTAAGTTCTGTACTTTTGTGAACTAATATCAATAAATCTATCCATCTATCTAATATACTGAAGATGAAACCACTAATTAGTTTCAAAACCTTAAATCTTTACAATTTAATTGCGACGAATATCTGAAACACTTCAAGCCTAGTTCGAGACCTAGATACGGACTTGACGAATCCAAGAGAAATATGCGGTGGACAATAATGATGCTTAGAACTGGTTGTTTCGGGTTACTTCCGTTTCCACTGTTAGTTTCCTATCAATTTTGCATCGTCATTACATTATAACTACCCATTTGAACTGAGACAGATTATGAGGAAAAGAAATATTGTTCGGAAGACAATGGCGATTATCAGCAGTGCAATCTACGATTATCACTAAAACAACACAGAATATACTTGCATTTTGCGGACACTATTCACTTTAAAGGTAAATAAACAACCAGTATATCACACGATAACAATAATAAATACACAAGATACTATTTGCCAACATCAAATTAATGTTCGCAGAGCTGCAACAATTTACACGGCTTTCATAAAACAACGATAAACCCACATGCAAACATGCGTGCACAATATCCCATTATCTGTAAACCGCACAGAATGAAATTACTGTAAATGCAAAACAGTATTAGCAAAATGAGCGCTGCGAAGGTAAAAGCAGAATCGTAAGTGATTTCTTTTTTTTATCATTTTGGTCTCAGAAAATGAGCATTGCCGTACATAAGTCGAGACGAAAAGAGAATTTCTTTACATCCGAGTGTAAAAACTACTCAAACGTCATACAGATAATAGACTTCACGCCTAATTCTCTGTAATATTTGGTCCGTGAATATTTCTGCGGACAGCCAAATTCTGCTAGTGAGAGAGAGGGCAAACAATTGGCACAAGTGAAAACAGATGCAAAAATAGACCATGTTAGTTTTAATTTTAGAAGTTCGCGACGACAAAAGTAGGCAATGCTATTAACAAAAACTTAATTTTCCTATAATTTACAATCACACGGTACGGTTCCTTAAGTACTGACAAGGGGAGCTCATAGTTTTCCATAAACCGATTTCCTTTAGCTTTTAATAGAAAATAATAGCCATCCGAAAATCCTGTCGAATGGGCTGTAACTTTCGAGATTTTAGCATCTCAGTTTCCTTATAGGTGTTATTAAGACCAAGTACAGAAAACGTAACTGGAAGTGGTTCCAAAGCGTAGTGGATAAGGCGCTAGATTAATAATCGTAAGGTTGATAGTTCGGGCCCACCTACTGCCCCTCTGTTTTCAATTTATTTTTTATATTATTTTCCTTATTGTTATAGTTATCCTTCGCCCAAAGAAATGTCCTTCCTCTACATATCTCTACCCTCAGCATCTTCTTCAGTAAGATCTCTTCTAGTCATAAACCTTCTGACGCCATCCATTCAGTGTTCTCTTGGTTTTTCTCTTCTTCTCCTTCCCTCCGCAGTCCACTCCAGCATCATCTTCGGTATTCTTCCATCTTTCATCCTCTTCAAGTGGTCCAAATTATTATATTATTTTTATTCTCATTATTTTCGTTCGATTACTAGAGTACTCTACAATATTAGATTTCCATAACCATTTTTTTCAAACAAGCCATTCGAAGATCTGCACAAATAAGGAAGAGATGCTAAGGACTGCTAGCTGTGTTATAAACAAAGCAATAATTAAGAGGCCTGATGACAGTAAAGATTGGTTCACAATAAACCGGGAACGGAAACGACAACGAGAACGAAAATATTTAAATAAATTTATTTTAACAATATTTCCGTTCTCGTTGTCGTTTCCGGTTTATTGTGAAGCAGCCTTTAGTCAAGGACACATGGAATATAAAATTTCGACGGGTGTTATGCAATAAATTGGAAACCCGTGCTGACGAAAAGGATGATAAGTAGGATATTATAGACGGCGTGGGAAAATATTTCAGTGTCACTTAAAATTTTCAGCACAACTTGCACTTTTCTTTTCCTAATTTTAAGAATTTCTATCAGAAAAAAATTGAAGCTGTTTAAGGGGTTAGGTACAGCTTACAGCAGTAAAATTTTTGGAAATATTCGACATTTTTTTTCCCTCCATTACTGTATCTTGTATAAACACTGTCATTCTGCTATATGAAAAAAAAAAATGAATATTTTTACGATTTCAGAAAAATTATTTATATATTTTCTTTTCAAAATTCAAAATGGTGGCATTTTATTGTGTAGTGATGAAGCGTTTCCCTCATAACTCATAAACTTGTTAAGTTTTTCATGTTCTCTCTTTTTTACTTTATTGCTGAAACTCGTGTTTACAATATCATGCTCTTTCAACCACACTCCTTAATAAATATATATTTTTTTTAATTTTGTGTTGGAAGAAAATACTAATATCTGACCATTTTTAAATGAATTTGTATTTTATCAGACAATCTATTAAAGGTAGAGAAGTGATCTTGCATCATATTGTAGATATGCCACGCATAAATACACACAAAAAATGTCATCACAAAATGTTGGATATTTTTTTAGTTATGTGGGAAACGCTTCATCACTGCACAGTGAACTGAATTTTGAAAAAATAAAATAAAATAAAATAAAAAATAAAAATAGTTTTTAAATCGTAAAATATTTTTTTCATATAGCAGAAGGACAGTGTTTCACACACACTAATTTTCATTATTGTGCAAGATACAGTAATGGAGGAAAAAAATGTTGAATGTTTCCCAAATTTTACTGCTGTAAGCTGTACGTAACCCCTTAAGTAAATTTAATAACTGCTATGCAGATCATTGTTATTACTTAACATGTAAGAAAATGAAGTACTACATTAAAATATGTAGCGAATATGGAAAATCAGAGCTCTCTCTAAAAGAAATGGAAATAGCATAAACATATAGGCCTAACTAACGTCCAAATTATAGACCTCCTGGTTCGTGGAGAATGACTGTAAAGCGAAGACCTCTCTCAGTGCTCACAAAGATTTTGCAGAGTTGGCGGACGACGCGCTTAGAGGTGTCCGAAACATCGCACTATGCGGGGTTAACGTCCTTACTTCCAGTGAGAAGAGAACAATTAAAGCGGTGAAGAAGTACGAACGCTTACAGACGAAATATCTCAGTACCCTTGAAAACACCGAGTGTTCGCCGAATTTCAGCACGACAAAACAATTCCGACAACATTTTGAAGATTTTTATTACAAATGACATCTCAATGCTGATCGCTAGCGACACTTTTAGAGTCCTTCGCTATTCAAAAGTAGCTGAAGGCTATGAAACTTATTAGCATGGCTTCCTGCGTGTGAGAAGTAAGGTAATCAGTTTCGTCTTAACCATTTTCGGTGCATAAATTGTCTTGGATAAGAAACAGGTCTAATAGGAAATTTATAGGGTAACTACCATTTTCCGTCCACGTAATAACTGAACTCCATTAGAGTACAGAAAGGTAGGTATATTTGTGAGAGAGAATGTAGATCGTTCGCGTATTAGTGAGACAGTGATATATTTGCGACGTTGCAACTTATTCGCCATGGAGGAAAAATACAAAGTTTGCCATTTCTTTTCGCAGATTACAGTGTCTCTCATATGATCGAATACAAAAATATCCATTCTTATTAAAAAGAAAGTTAAAGCCTTTGTGTAAAACGAAACTCGTCTTCACTAGTAGACTATGCAACGCTCTCCTGACATTTGAAACACTGATACCAGCCAATGAATGAGTTGTACTGAACACTACAAAGTATGTTTTGAAATACTAGTAAGTTTTATATAAAATGTCTTATGCTTATTTGCGTAATACCACATGCTTATGACCTATATACAAGACAGAAAAACCAACAAAACGCAAAATAGGTTCTTACAATCAAAATAGAAAAGCAGATTAAGACTGACGGTTATTGGCTTGGGCAGTGAATGCCACTTCCTCTTCGCAGATTAGAGTGGCATTAAACAGCAATATGCACCCTTCGTATTCTCATATCATGTTCGTCTACCACCGACTATCGTGAATAATGGATTACGTCTTACAAGTTTCCCACATGAGAAACACAATACAACATTTCAGACTTAACAGAGTTCATAAAGGTCTTATGTATTTGAATGCAATGGATTTAACTCGTGATGCAACGAAACGAACATAGGACAGACCGAAATAAACATAAAATCAGATGATGGTACAGAACGGTATCTGCGTAGTAAAGAATATTGATTCTAATTTCATAGTATTAAAACCATTGAAAACTTTTTGTCGAAGTCCATCACTGGATTTTCTCTCGACCGGATATTGCACAAACACAGTGAGCCTTCCGGAACGAGAAGTAAGCCTCAGCCAAAGACACCATAGACTGTAGGGTGACTAGATATCCCGTTTTTAAGGAGATTGTCCCTTTTTTCAGCATCTTGTCCCCTGTCCCGAGAAAAGTATGTTCGGAACGCTAAATGTCCCGTTTTTTTTAATGGCGTCCCGTTTCCCTAAATTATCGTTGAACTATTTATTTTCTTATTTTATTTAATAATCACGTAAAACATTGATTAATTCTAACTTATATTGTTTCCATCAGATATTACCGTAATGAATCCAATAAGGGCAATGTTAATCACAAAATGTCATTTCAAAAATGTGTCTTGCATGGACTTCTATAGTTTCCTGAAGAAAAGGCCAACAATTCTAGAGCAAATTCACTCATCAAAGAAATATGAGGCAAAAAAAAAAAATATTATGAAACAAGTTCAAATTACAGTGACATGAATATCATGTAAGGACAAATTAACCTGAAGTATTTTTGAACAGATAAGTTAACCTAATGTTAAATGTTATATTTTATTTAACGACGCTCGCAACTGCAGATGTTATATCAGCGTCGCCGGATGTACCGGAATTTTGTCCCGCAGGAGTTCTTTTACATGCCAGTAAATCTACTGACATGAGTCTGTCGCATTTAAGCACCCACATAGAAGACCAGCGCTATACCAACTCGCCAACCAGGTAGACAAGTTAACCTAATTAATCTAGACTAGTTACAATATAAAAAAAACAGTTAGCAATGAATTAAGCCAAGTATCCATGCTACTCTATTATGTATAATTATTATTAGACCTATAGCCTAGTTTTGTAAACAGTGTAGTGTTTGTCACTTTAAAATAAATAAAACTGGACCTTATTGTTCACTGACATTATATAAACACAAGTGATAATGAATGTTTAGATAAAATGTTGATTCATGTCAACTTTAATAAGTGTCCCGTTTTTTTTGTGAGAATCTGGTCACCCTATCATAGAGCATCACAAAGAAAAACATCAATGTGTTTCAAACCGACAAACGTAGCCCCCCAGTAAAATTGTAACAGATTAGCCACGTGAATGCCACTGATGGCAGTATTCATGAACTGCGTACTCGTGTAAAGTAGGAGTTGGGCGCACAATGGTCCAAAGCAAGCCAAAGTCCAAGGACCCATTCAGGATTCAGCCCTCTAAAAGTCAATCAAACCAAAGTAAAAGCTGGGTGTTTCAAAAAGTGCCGAGACTCAGTGTATATAGGAAGGTCCTATAACATAACTAACCACTAACCACAGTGGCGCAGCGTAAATTAATTTTTTATAGACATCAATGATCAATGCTAAAATAATCCCGTATGCACAGTTCCTACTTAGGCCGGTTCCTAGTAGTAATGTTCCGTCGGCTTCGTGATTGTAGTGCGGAGTGTTCGTCCCGAGGAATCTAAGCGATAAGGTATAGAGAAGAATCGGCCTGCGTAGGGAAGCGTACACAGACTTGTCCGTACGCCGGCTTACGATCACTCGCCGCCCACCAACAGATTTTGTTAGGTCGAGGTTGGAATTGAACCGGTCTGCATAGGAACTCTCTCTACATAAGCTATGATTTGCTTGTTATTTAAGATAGATTGAATAATCAATACTTTTAAATGCAACCTAAATATTTCTCATCCGGAATACTAGACACCATGCAATACGAGATCTTATTGCTAAAAGTCTTCCTTCCTCCTACGAGGTTCACCAAGAAGTCCACTGCCTTGCAAAAGATGGAAGTTCTCGGCGGGTTGACATCATTGCCATTGATAGAGGAAATGACAGAGCAATTATCATCGATCCAACCGTGCGCTTCGAAACTGCAGTTGAACAACCTGTAGCAGTACATGAAGGAATGAAAACAATCTATGACCCTACAATTCAATACTTAAGGGATTATTCGTTCGTAGGTGAGCCGGCGGTGCGCTGTTGCCAGACTACCCAGACTTTCAGCCTAATTTCCTAATTAAGCATATAATTAATTACAAAACGCATAAAAAGGTTTGTTTATTTATTTTAATATATTTTATTGTCCCCTTCAATCTGCACAGTTATATTACTTCCAGCCTGTATAATGCGAAACGTCCAGTTTTCTCCACATGGAACGTATTCTTTGTTGGTTACATGTAATAATGTACAGCCTGTACTTTGTTAGAATAATGTCATCAAAGTTAATATGCCCACATAAAACTTTAAATTGGATGAACACTGGATGAGACATGGGAGGCCTGTTGTGACAAACACTGATTTAAAATGCGGTGTATGCAATACGGGATTTTCTGATAAATTTTATCTGGGAACGAATGGACGCGACTTTAATTGAAAAGCATCCCGAACTCGAAGACGTGAATATGTATGTGGGCTTGTATGTTCACTGAGCAGCAGATCCAATTAATATGCAAATGCGAAAGTCTCTGTAGTGACTAAACGGCATCGCAACAAGACGGGACTGCACGCATTAACCTCCATTCCGGATGATTTGCTTGCTTCACGCTCAGGCTGCATTACCTCTTATAAACACACTGGCCTTGACGATAAGTCAGCAGTTCCATAATCCCACCTTCTCTCCAACCTATCCCTTTCCCTCATCAGTATATTCAGTTCAAATAGCTGATAAGATATGACGCTCGAACTATGTGGCAATGAACATGGCCGAGAAAATTATAAGATTATCGAGAATTGGTGAAATGTTAGGGAAACAGAAACATCGGCACTTAGTTCGTCTTTCAAATATCAAACCTTATCATTCGTTCAGTCGTTACTACAGTTATTAATTCTTTAAAACAAATCTGTGCAAGATAATTGTGCCCGCGTTACTTGCATGACATTGGTGAACGTATTTCAAGGTGGGGACATGGTAAGAGACATCTGGCGGACCTGAGGGAAACCATAACACACGAAAATTCCTAGCCATTCGAAGAATACAAGATGGCGAGGTGAATACGAGAGTTTTTAGTGTGGAGCAGAGACTGGTGGCTTCCGTGTGGTTTCACGAGCGGCCATATATCGAAAAAAACTTGGAAGCTTGGACATATAAGCTTTTATGTCAACATTTAATTGTATCTATGTGTACAGTAGTGGCAAAAAAAAACCAGACCGACCCTTGTAGCTGATACAAAAGAATCCTGTGCTGTGAATTGTGTCAAACTGTGGTAATTTCAATATGGATAGTGAAGCCAGAGGTATATACTGCTATTTAATGTAAAAATACGCCGAATAGAGGTAGAAGTGTAATACTGATGCCAAATGAAAATAACTCTCAAAGTTTTTCGTCTGTAAGTTTGAGACACTGAAGGCAACAAAAGACGGTAAGAATCGAACAAATGAAATAAATTTCATTGTTACAATTAATTATACAAGATGGATGTGTTTTGTGGCTAGCAAAATTTGAATCTGTGACTCTGAAATCAGCTACAAAGGTCAGTCCGGTTTTTTCCTTGCCACTACTATACATTACCGGTACGTAATGTTTATGCTTAATTCTCATTCTAAATGTGGCATGACTATTAAATTCGACTTCTTACCATCTCAGTCTACATCTATATATTATACGTACACAAATGATAGGACTCCTGCTATTTTCAACCAACACGATGTTGGGCCTTCTAATGAAATATGTATAGCTTTGAGCACTGAAAAATTGACCATATGAAATATTTTTTCTCAATGTACATAGATGTTATACAGTTGCAAATTAATACACAGAGAACTCTATCTTTCTTCAATATTCGGCCTGGATGGCGCAGTGCTGGCCTTCTGTGTCGACGTTGCGGATTCGATCCCGGCCCAGGTCGATGACATTTAAATGTGCTTAAATGCGACAGGCTCATGCCAGTATTTTTCTGGCATGTAAAAGAACTCCTGCGGGACAAAATTCCGGTCCACGGCGACGCTGATATAACCTGGCAATTACGAGCGTCGTTAAAAAAGTTCAATTTTCTAACATTAATTTAAATGCAAAATATAATAAATTGAAAATGGTGGATATTCGCTTTGTCAGAATCCGAAGTTTTGCTCTTAACTTACCAATCTTCAACATTTTCTTGTAGGTCTAATGCTATTTTCATTTTAAAGCTACAATATAGCTCTAGAAGACTGGCCACAATCAGATTTAAGGTAAATACAAGTAAGTAGTATTTTTAATTCATGTTTGAATTCATGGAACAAATTTTCAAGGTGTTTTATTTTAAAATTATTTTTGTAGAAAAAGTATCTAACAAAGGGGCTTATTTTTAGTCTTAGTACGTGCACTGGTTTATTGCATTGTCATTACAAACATTAAGCACTGGCACCGACCAATTTGCAGCATTGTAGACAGCCTTTATTTATAACTCAAATCACTGTGTATGCGGAAGAGTCATGTAGTACAATATCAATTGATGAATTTGCTAATACAACACCTGTTAAACCTCCAATAGTAAATAGAAATACAAATCCCAATGATCATAAACAAGAGCCTCTATAAGACGTCGAGATCCATATACAGTGGCTAATCAACTAAAAATTTTAATTTTTGTAGATAATGTATAAACATGTACGAAAAAGTTCATAAATTTCTGTTCAGCAGTTTCAGAAATTATTTTTTTATTTTATTTTATTGGGTTATTTTACGACGCTGTATCCACATCTAGGTTATTTAGCGTCTGAATGATATGAAGGTGATAATGCCGGTGAAATGAGTCCGGGGTCCAGCACCGAAAGTTACCCAGCATTTGCTCGTATTGGGTTGAGGGAAAACCCCGGAAAAAACCTCAACCAGGTAACTTGCCCCGACCGGGATTCGAACCCGGGCCACCTGGTTTCGCGGCCAGACGCGCTGACCGTTACTCCACAGGTGTGGACTTCAGAAATTATCAATGATGTGAATTTTTAAAATTTAGATAGAGGGAAAAGAGCGTTAAAGACATTATGCAGTGTAGTACCATCTGCAACATCTTGCATTAAAATTCATAACTTTCAAACTCATACAGATACTGAAATAACTGTTTCACCAAAATTAACTTGAATATTTAGTGCACATTTTAAAAATTATTTTGAAAAATAGATAATTTTTTAAAGTGCTAAACCGTACTACCCCTTTAAGACAACGCATCGCATCGTCAATGAACACACATGCCGTAATCGGGATTTGATCTAATTATCGAGGCTTCTACACAGAGTTAAAGCTGTGTCTTATAACAATTTGCCCACATTTAGAATAATGAAGGGGGGAGGAGTGTGACACAGCTTTTAAAATGTTAGAAACAATACAGTTCAAATTAATCTAAAACTACCTCATCTGTTTGTGTACAGGTAAAAATCTGTTTGTGTAAGAGGAATGGCGCATTGGATTCAGTGTCATTTAATGACCTCGGATTGAGAACTGAATGTGAGTCAAACAAGCCACGCGCGCGGTGAACTCGGCGGGGTACCGAGATGAGCGTTGTGTAACGACAATGAAACCCGACTCGCGTGGGTTATGTAGCTCATTACATAAAACAGACTGCTCGTGATCCGTTTTGCGCATCAACACAGAATCATGTTCAGTTCAAGAAATGGTCTCCCTGTAATCACTCAATCCATGTAGAGGTTTGTTTCTGGAACCTACAACTGACTTGTTTATATTTCTGTCACGGATGAAGTTCATTTACTTTTTTTTCTTCCCCGTGTTTCCGACTACTTTTTATCCCCCCCCCCCTTAACCGAACACGAAGACGCGGACGGAGGTTGTAGACCTCAAAGGAGATGAAGAGAGAGAAGTAGGAGGACGAAAGAATTGTTTCCGTTCATCTCGTGAATGATGCAGGGTTTCATTTCTGGCTGTGACGGTTTCACCGAGAGGGAGATCCCGTGGCTGCTTGGGTGGGCGCAAGACTTATTTCTGACAAGAGGGATCTAGGCTTCCTGCCCTGCCTAACTCTCTGTGCATGACCTCGCTCGTTGCGCAACCAGAAGTACATCAAACGTGTTATCTTCAAAGGCGGACTTTGGTGCTTTTACATTTGTGCCCTATATTATGTATACATCGCCAAAGCAAACAAGTTGCACTTCAACTACAAAACCAGCATACAGGAGTCCCAAAGTGACAAAAGTATAATGTTTGCGATTTATTTAAGCTCAAGTATGGGTAACTCAGCGCACGGTTGCCCTACCGACTGAGCTACCCCGGAAACTATACACGACACCGTCACAATTTTTCCTTTATATCCACACAACTCAAATGAGCTGACAAGATGCCAGAACCCAACAAATTTAAGTCACACAGAATTTGTGTGCACTCGAAATTGGGGTTCTGGCGTCTTGTCAGCCCGTTTGAGTTGTGTGGATATAAAGGAAAAATTGTGACGGTGTCGTATATAGTTCCTGGGGTAGCTCAGTCGGGAGAGCATTCGTGCGCTAAGCGAAGGGTCCCGGGATCGATACCCGACTCCGGAACAATTTTTCCTTCAAATTATTCAAACCTGCTTTACTGGGAGCTACTACCTGAAAGCCATATTTTCATAATGGGCAACTCAGTTAATATATTTCTTTTACGGGTCTATGGTTCAATTACTACTGTAATAATAAAGGTATTTTAAAGCAGTGTGGTTACTTCGGCATTACTTTCGATCCATGCTATGGATTTCGAATGAAAATAAAGAAGTTGTTAGAGAAAAGACGAATAGTCTTTTATCTTGCTATGTTATCTCAAGAAGGATCTTACGCTCAATATATGATTAAATCGTTCGTAATTCATCTATCTTGATGTTAATTCAGTATAGAAAAATTCAGTTCTCCACAACCTAAAATAAATAATAAAATTATCAGTATTAAAAGATTTTGGAACACTTCGGTCCGTCCCGTCCTGACTTCTTTGATGGTTTTACAACAAAGTAAATTTATACACACACACACACACACACACACAAACATATATATATATATATATATATATATATATATATATATATAGAATGATATTCAATGGACCAAAGTTTCCTATATTGCACGATTAGAGTTTACATGTTTTACCGTTCATTTATGTTTCTCATATTCTTCGTCCATTACTGAAATTAAATGGGAGATTTAACCATTATAACATGTTACACGTGTGATCGTTATTTATTTTAAATCTAATTTTTAGATAATTTAGTTACTGGAAATCCATTTGCAATTACTATGGAATTTCAAGTTAAGCAAACCGAACAATTAAATAAAATAAATTAAAATTACACTGGTGCGCGATATGAAATGCAATATGTAGTATTTCAAATTACACTGACCACATCAAATTATGAAATTGTGGAAAACGTTACCACTATAACTCATCACAATTGTTTATTAAATGGTAAAAAGAGAAAGTCATGAAGGTAGCTTGGGGTGATAAAGGTAGAGCTCCATGCCGCGTTGACCTCGGCACTAGAATGAGACTGTGTCATCGGCACTACGCTCCGATCGCCTTTTACCTCCGGGAAAGACCCGATACTCAATTGAATAGAAAGATGCAGAAAGGGCAAATCCAACAGTATTTAAATTGTTGGATGTGCCCTTTCTGCATCTTTCTATTCAATCTGATAAGAGATTGAGTGAACCTCGGAACCGTTCTAGAAGTTCTGGTAACGAGAAAATCCCATCACCAGCCAGGATTGAACCCAGGGCCTTCCAGTTCGTGCGAGTAAATATTTTGTTGAGTACAAATTTATATGTAGAAAATAGCAAAATACCATATTGTCATCAGATTATTTTGCAAACTGAAAAAAGGACGTAAAAAGTATGTTGATAATTCACACAGGTCTTTTACAGTGGAAATCACAGCAACTGACGATTTCGTTTAACTTGGAAAGGGATAGGCCTACGCTTTTCCCAAAAAAAATATTCACAAAAAATTTAAGTTCCAAGGACTTCTTTCCCAATCAATACCAATATCCAAAATATATATTTTTTTTTCCGAAAGTAATTATTTCTATTTTATTACTTTACCAATAATGTAATATAAGTTCCAAAGACTTTTTTCTCCAGTCAATATAAATATTCAAAATATTTTTTTCAAATTATTTTCTCAATAATGTAATTTTTATATCTATCATCAAGAACATATTCGTATTTGTAACATTACTAAAATGTTACTAATAATTTCAGCAGTCATTCAAAAATGTAAATTGTATCCCACACTTCTGAGGAATGTGCGGATGTCATTCTGCGCATATTCTGCACACCTAGATACATACTAAAATTGCGTGCTTCCACTGGGAGTTTTTTACTCTCTGTTCAATTTCTAAAGTATACTAATGTTGCTACAGGTGATATTATGAACAATGTAAATTTTCTGAGAAAATGGATTTAATATTTCAGCCATTTCTAAAGTAATGTTGCTAGGTGATATTAAGAACAATGTGAGTAACTGTTTTGCAGAAATTAATAAAAAGTTGAATAATTTGAATGTGGGGAAAAATTGTATTGGAAAAAAATTGGGAAAAGTGGATTGGGAGATAAAAATTGGAATAATCTGAATTGGGAATTCATTGCAGTTGGGAAATAAAATTTTTGCTCAAAGTGTCCCCCAACATTAACTTGAGCTTTCTGGCAATAATAGTTCCAGTTCAACAGGTGGAAGGGGTTGCAAATTGCAGGTTGGCAAATAGTCGATTTTCATGTACATTTTGCAATAGTAAAGATGAGTAAGAACGCGACGAGTTCGTGTTTATTCATATTCTTTATTGAGAAGGAACCAGGGCGTATGATTACGTTAATTTACTCACATTCAATGGCGCACGTTCAGACTAACAAATATGTCTTAACTAGAATTCAGAAAGAAAATAATATCTATTGATCAGCTTTCAAAGGGATAATTATTAACAATACATCTTATGACAACCTCATCTAAAATTGTTTTGATGGACACTAAAGTAGTTAGTCTACTGAAGCAGCAGTCGTACAAATCACATGAAAATATAAATTATATAGAAGAACGTGGAAAAAGAAGGGAAGGGAAACTCTGCTGATTACCGTAAAAATGTAGGGTATTTGCAAAGACCTCCCCCATCCCACACATTTAATATTATACAGTAATCTTGATTACACAACTTTTAACACTATATCACTTCGGATACTTTATATTTCGAAGATTTAATATTATTTCACTTGCCACTACTCTGAATCTATTGTTGGTTTGGATATTTCGCCTATTCAGTAGTTCTCAAATATGTCCATATTAACGAAAGACAAATCGTTTCCACTGATACGAAATATGAAGATACCTGCGTGTGCGCAACTGTAACCACCGAGAGAAGCAACACGGTTAGGTTACATAATATCTTTAAACGACAAATGCAGGCTCCGTGAATTTTTTATATCTCGCTTAATATTTCTATAAAGTTACTTTTTGCTGTTAATAAAGTATGAGTTCCACAAAATTTCACAATATAGCCAAAGATATGGGGATCATCGTAGTTGTTTGTAATAGTTCATAATATAAGTTATTAGGCCTACTTATTCACAATGTTTATACTACCTGGAAACTAATGCCAGATCACCGGCGTAGCTCAGTCGGCTGAGGCGCTTGTCTGCCGATCCGGAGTTGGACTCGGGCGCGAGTTCAATTTCCGCTCGGACTCATTACTGGTTGCTTTTTTCCGAGATTTTCCCCAACAGTAAGGCAAATTTCAGGTAATCTATGGCGAATCATCGACCTCATCCCCCCCCAAATACCAACTCACTATCACTAAACCCATCGACGCTAAATAACCTCGTAGTTGATACAGCGTCGTTACATAACCAAGTAAAAAGATTCCAACATATTACATAATCGTATTTTCACACATATAGTGCCTTCAGTGAACTATACTCTCACTTTAGGTCGTTTTTCTAACATTTCAAAAGATAGTTTGCTTGGATTCATATGGTTTGCTCTCTTAAATGTTACATCCCATTACACAATTTACGCTTACATGCATTTTTTTTTTCACTTAAATAAAATCAACGGCTACAATATTCCATTGCACAAGAAAACGCATTAAGGACGTCCATTTTCAACTACTTTCCATTATCACATTTCTTACGTAAGAAAGCTGGGTTTGCAAGGACAGTGTAATAATTGAGCTAATATACCTGAATCGGAGAAAACGTGAAAGATTGACAGTGACGGTGAAAAATACAAACGTGATGTTTATTTTAATAAATACAAAAAAAGTCGAATTTTTGCACAAAAGACTTAAATTCACTACAGATAATGAAATCAGAACTTTTCGCGTGCATCTTTTATAGAAAAGTCTCTTTAAAAGTGCTCTGCTGATAAAAAATATATCAGAGGAAATTCGAAAGTACTCAAAGGAAACCAACTCGTCCGTCTTACAAGATTTGTACTGACGTGTACCGGGCTCCAAATCGGATTCTTTTGTAGTGACATAAGACTTCACTGGAACTGGTTGTGGAGTACTAAGAAACATCGCTACAAGGAAGGCTTAATACTTGAGCTATAACCATACGTGCAATTCTAATGCATATGTTTATAATAAAACCATACCCAGGGGATTAAAACTCTTCCAGTTTGTAACACAGCAGACGGTTACGACTGATGTTGCGTGAGCATTTCATAGGCACTTTTTTTCCCTATTTAACAATACTTGCATAAATAATCTACAAACCGTGCGCCATTGCAGAACCCACAATCAACCCCGCATCAATCATTCTTTGTACAAACTTCAGAACCATGGGATGTCAAGCAGAAAAACGTAACCTCAAACGCTCGGCTATATACTGGGTGACTGGGACATACCTGCATTTGCCGAAAGCATATCCTTACGGGGCTCACAAAAGAAAGAAAAGGAACGCAGAAGAGTTGCAATCAAAAGACACCGGCGACAGTACAGAGGAGGCATTAATCATCCACAGCTTGACGTATACATTATAGGTTCATGCGTAATCACACCGCAACCAGTCGGATGTGACTGGGAATGTACGGTTGCTTAACATTCGGAAGGACAAATCACAGCTCTAGAATTTGACGTCATTCTATCCAGTACCTGAAATTGCTAACTGAATCAGATCTACTAGGGGACGAGAGGAGATCTCAACGCCTTAATGCTGCTTGAAATATTTTAGTGTAATAAATCACGGAATGAACACGTGCAGGCCCACATACTAAGTATGTATTATGATTTATGATTCTCCTCAGAATAATGCCATCAAAAATCAATGCAGATGTATAACATGAGCTCGTAACAGTGCGTAATATTTTAAAGAGACTCTCCTTTCATTTCAGAGTATATCACGAGAACTAGGACGGAAGATTAAAATTCAGAAAAATGCCAATCAAATTTGTAACTATAATAAATTCCTAATACCCACAACTCACTTTCATCACAGGCTGGAAATGGTGTAGATTGAAACGAAATTCTGCCTCCATAAGAGAAACTAATTTTTTTCTCTTCCCCTCCAAAGACTATTAAAAAGAAGTGTCATTAAATATTAATTATCCCAGTACCTACAACCCTTATATATCGTATATTATACAGGGTTCCTACAAAAGACCGACATGTAATTTACGTTACATGAATCTGAGGTGCATGGAAACAGTTCCAATGGAAAGAGAAATTCAAGAAGTTTAGTTCCTTACTTAAAGATGTTCAATGTGTCCCCCTTGGTAACACGGCATACAGCAAGCCTACCGTCAAGTTCCACGTAGGACGCGGATTTTCCGACCCACCAGATTCTGAGGTTATGTCTGTTCATCTTACCAGAAATATGAAAAGTGGCTTCGTAGGAAAACACTACGGAACGAATAAATTCATCATAGTTTTCAATTAAAGTCTGCAGACTTATGCAGAAATTTCTTTGTAGCACTTTGTCCTTTAGTTTTAGAGCTTGCACAACTGTAGTCGGTACGGATGAAATCGCAACCGCTTCCGAAGAATCTTTCCTTAAAATCAGTGTACCATTTACGGACCGTAGGCTCACTGGTGGATATGCACCAAACTCTGTTCGGTAATACTGTTGCACATTAATAACCGACTGGTTCACATGTTAATCAAGCTTTCCTGTCCTCTATAGCAGCCATTTCGCCTCAACAATGAACAAATTCGTTTTTATGCGCTATGAGGTTGTGTTACCAACTATGAAAAAAATGTTGCCACAACTACACTTTTTGAGTTTCTCTTTACATTCCATGTGTTCGAAACCAAAAAGGTCTTTGTAGGAGCCCTGTATAGTACATTGTGCACTGTAATTTTAGTTAATTTCAATTTTGTTGTTCATAACTACTACAGGACAAAAAACCATTTGTAGTTAATTAATATTCATTCATTCATATGTGTGTAAAGGGGATTAACTTTGCCAGCTTTCTTTGAATTCGCTTCCCTTCGAAACTACAACTGTTTTCATAGAATTATAGTAATAAACTGAGATAATTATGTTACAAAAGTGTTTTTGACCGATCGTGTTTTTAACAACCTTACTGATGTTGTTGGTAGGCCTTGTAAGTTAAACTTACAACAACAACAAAAACAACAACAACAACACACGTCCGGTAGGTAAATAAATGAAATCAACTTTTATTTATTTACTTAAAATAACGCGCACCACTATGTGCTATGAGGAAATAACTAAATGTCTTATTATATTTGTACTCTTTCTAAATTAATTTATTGGAGTGAAAATTTGTAAGAAAACAGAAATTAATGTAGATCAGACGTAAGCGTTAAAACTATTTCTGACGACTTCCGGTTGTTGCTCTGAGCGCCACTCGTGGGGTCGTGGCTGAACGCGAAAACATCCATGGAGTAAAATACGAAGCATTACGCTATAGATATGCAATTTATTTACACTGATTTATAATAAATTGATGTGTCACCATAGCCTAGTATATACAGTCGCGAAGCTCAATACGTAGTAAATATGCAAACATTAGGTAGTTGCTCACCACTAGGATCGCTAATATCGCCTCATTACAGGCAATGCAAAATAGTACCGTCACAGTCTATTGTTTCTAGCGCCCTCAAAACTCAAGCTTCGTGACTGTATATAGTAGACTGTGGTGTCACCTACTTACTTCTTTAAAGACAAAACTAAACTCTCTATAATTTATTTTATTATAACATTTTCACAATCGCCGCCGAATAAAAACAAATGGATAACACCTATCGACAAATACTAAACAGTAATAACAAATGAATGACACCTATCGACAAAAAAAAAACTGCGATCACACATGAAAATGTTAGCGTCCGAAAACAAATTGTTTATTTAAATTAAAAATGATTAATAATAGTTTATTTTTTATTAAGATCGGCCAAAAAATAGCATGCAATACATGTGTTAAGTGCATAACAGAATCTCGGAAATACAGCAGACTCGACTTCGTCTCGTCTTCTCTAACTTTTCCTCGATTCTGTTATAATGTACTTACTACGCTTGTATCGCAATATACTGTAGCTGTACTGGATACAAGCTGTACGGTTCTAGCACAGGGACAGTAAAATAATATTTAGACGCCAAAAATTACATTATCCATACCTTTCTGAGAAATCTATTATTTGCCTAGGCCTATACATGAGAAATTATATTTTAATGAACGCAATGGAAACTTGAAACATCTAGGCCCCATGTTCGTTCAAAAGTTAGATCTACTAGTGACTACATGTAGAGTTTTAACGCACATTTTTGCATATCACTCATTAGAACATATTAACGCGAACTTACGAACGTAATGACTTACATAACATGAATAAAACTCTTCTTTCTCAGCATCAAGCAAGAGCACAAAAAAGAAACTCCAACCCATGCGTGGTTTATCTTCGCATCATTTCGTCGTTATGTAACGATCACAACAGCAGCCACATTTCCAAGCATTATTCTTCTCGGATTCAATATACGTTTCTCCATTTCCTTTCATATCATATGTCGTTTCCATGGTGATAGAAAACGCAGTTATACAATCTCAAATGTGTTTTTGTCTACAAGCGAAAGGTTCTTTCAAAACGTACATAAAGGCAGACATTGGATTTATTATAATTTACTCAAAGGTCGTAAACATTACTGAGAGAGAAATATACCGCCAACTTTTATTGGAAATCGCGACCCCAACAAGAACTCCTGTTGCTTATATTGGACTCCCACGCACTCCCCACCACGGCGAAGCGTCGAGGGAAAACGACCAAATCGCATCTCAAAAATTATTGCCGCTTCTCCTTCTGATGTAAGCAAACAGTCGCCACCATGGCAGCGGGCAGTAAATGAAGTAGCAGCCATCGTAAACACTGACCTAACCATAACCTCAGTCACTATGGCAAACGGAGATCGCTGCTCTAATATAAAATCCGCCAGACTGAAGTTTGCAGAGTAGTGTAATAATACATACATCACGTCCTTCTCAAATCAGCCGATTCCTTTGAAGACCGACTGATCTGAGAAAGAAACGCTGGCGGGAAAATACTTAAAACCTTTAATACGGGACGGACTGTAAGGTCCAATCCTCGACGTTCTCGGCGACGTCTTTCTCTTGTTTTTCATGCACAGAAAACAAATCTATTGTGTGAATGTTCAATTTCGCGAATACCTGTACTATTTTCTTTTTCCTTGGTTATTAAACGACGCTGTATTTTTTATATTAGTAGGGTTTTTACGACGCTTTATCAACATCTTATGCTATTTAGCGTCTGAATGAAATGAAGGTGATAATGCCGGTGAAATGAGTCCGGGGTCCAACACCGAAAGTTACCCAGCATTTGCTCATATTGGGTTGAGGGAAAACCCCGGAAAAACCTCAACCAGGTAATTTGCCCCGATCGGGAATCGAACTCGGGCCACCTGGTTTCGCAGCCAGAAGCGCTAACCGTTACTTCACAGATGTGGACACGACGCTGTATCAACTACGAGGTTATTTAGCGTCAATGGAACTGGTGATAAAGATATATTTGGCGAGATAAGGCCGAGGATTCGCCACAGATTACCTGACATTTGCCTTACGGTTGGGGAAAACCTCGGAAAAACCCAAGCGGGAATCGAACCCGTGCCCGAACGCAACTCCGGATCGGCAGGCATTAGCTTTGGATTGACAGCAGCCTACCGTGGAGACTTGCTGATGCCACACCTATTTGCAATGTAAATTCCTGCGATGTCTTGGGATAAAAACCCGGAGTCATTCTGATCCCAGCCCCACAGCATCGTGTGTTAAACAACCAAATCTGACAGGGGTAAAATATTGAACATAAAAATATGTCCTGATATGTTACGAAAGTAGTGAGGCTTTTAATGGTATTTTCTTAATCCACCCATGTGGCCTCGTGATAGCGTGTTCGCTCCCGAACCCAGCGGGCCGGGTTCGATTCCCCGCATGGGACGAGTTGCCTGGATGAGGTTTCTTCGGGATGGATGAATATCAGGTACAGTCGATGACACAGCTCATCTGCCCTGAACCTTGGGGAAGTTAGGGGTGTTGTTTAGAGGGGTGTGAGGCTAACTTTGGAGTAAGCGGCTGGCTAACGGTACTTTTCGTGTGAATACCCTCTGCTTAATCCCCTTTCTACTTTCTCCAAAAAAATATTTCTCTCTCTTCATTTGTACTTGGAAGACGAAGGTGAACGTTTGTTTAATAGAATTGCTGGTGTAAATATATATTCAAAGTTAAGACGTAGCAATATAACTTTCATGTGTAGTGCACTCCATAGTAACGTGGCGCGGAATTGGTAAATCGATGTTTTTATAATGCATGCTACATTGTATTTCTAACTTTCTCTCCATCTACCCCATCCACTACTAGTGCGATATTACTACCCCAACTCCGCATTCCTTCCAGTGCAAATGAACTGTGTCACTGACAGTAAATTTATCAGGCGTATGGAACGCCACTCATTCTCGCCACTTCCTCCCCCCCCCCAATCATCCTTTCGTTATCATTCTGGTTGTCTTCTTGGGTTTCAGATCGCCCCTGCGGCGGCTCTTCGAAGCTCCTGACGCTCTAGGCCGGACTCCATGTATATGCTAAACCATGGTAGTTGGTGACTCAGCAGCGGAACCCACTCCCCTCTCGACGGAAGGGGTGCCTACACCTCAGACCGTTGGCCAGACGGAAGGGGTGGAATGGTACACGGACTTAGAGGGATGGCGAGACTGTCGTTAAGGTGTTAAGGGGTTAGGTCGGTTCGGCGAGCGTGCGGTCGTTGGGCTACAACTCATCCAGGGCGCACAATAGACCTCAAGTCGCGGTGCATAGGGATGTTCCCCTCCCGGCCTCATAGAAAGAAAAAAAGGGGAAACATGTTATTTTTAAAACTTCTACAATTTTCATCCAAAATTTATTAATTTCAAACTACATAAAAATGCCTACAAGACTATCATCTGTACAAGATTTGGTGCCATTAGGGCTAATAGTTTTGAAATTATATTTTTAAATATATTTTATATTGACATCAGTAAAAAGGCTCCTTTCAACATAATTTTTAAAAATTTTAGTTCATATTAGCTCAAAAGCTTGAAAATAATCATGGGAATATAAATTAATGAGCTTTTAGAGCTCAGTCCAAAATATAGAGAGTCACAATAAATTTTAAGTGAATTTTGTCATCATTATTTCACCGTAGTGTCCCTTTAAAGAACTGTGCCACTGAATCCTTTTATACGTCAATGGCTACCATACTTGCCATTGGGTGTGACGTCAAATTCGTCGAGGAAAAGTAAAGCTGGGATTAAGGGCATGTCGTGGATTAAGGGCACGTGAAACAATCTCGCCCTGAACGAGATAGTCACAGGCAAAATTTACGATTCATCAGTCGAAGTTTGGAGGTAGCACCAAGAACCCATGTCAGTGGCCTAAATGCATATGGACTTGTTCCATCGTCCACTTATATATAATTCAAAAATTCTAAATAAAAACAACTTATTAATTCGAAACGGAAGACAGATTTTTTACGCTTATCTTCCCATTTTATATAATAGCTGGACGAGATGTCTACTCTTCGAAGCACTACACTCAACACCGAACTAGATTCCACACAATCCGAATACGCTACTTCAATGCCCGCCCCGATTCGTGAGCATGTAGGAACACCTTTAGTAGGTTCAACAGTGAAAGTTCCTCCCACCTGCGGTGCCGATAGGAATACAGCACGCAGCCACGAGCGGTATGAGAAGTACAAACAGTATTCATTAATTACAGTTCGTTTTCTTGTCAGACGCCCGGAATTCTAGTACTCGCTCACCCGTTATACTCAATAAGAACAGAAAATACGTACCAAGAACAGCACCCTGCTGGCCATTTGCAAATACAATAGGCCTAGTAATTACATGTTTCAAATTACTTATTTCGTGTACAAGTTTTGTTTCCAAACCGAAAATATCACACACACACACACGCACGCACGCACGCACACACACACACACACACATATATGCGTGTGTGTGTTTTGCCCATGGACAGGTCTATCACTGCAAACCCAGCATTCTCCAATCTTTCCTATTTTCTGCCTTCCTCTTAGAATCCACATATCTTAATGTCGTCTGTCATCTGATATCTTCTTCTAACCCGAACTCTTGTCCCGTTCACCATTCCCTTCCAGTGCATCCTTTAGCAGGCAGTTTCTTTCTACATAAAAAATCTAAAAATGTATGAGATATTACTTGTAACTCTTTAATTTTTAGTTTAGCCATATGCGAAAGTTTTGAAAATAACTTAAGTAATACTGTATTTCGCTAGTGTTTATAAAAATATTGATTTATACAAGTGTGACAAAAGCACATTTTCTAAATGAGACCATAAATTAATTTAGTGTAATATGTAGCTAATCGGCGATGTAGGCTAAGAAGAGGGAAAGGAACTGGCCAACCTACCCCATTATCTCCTGGACTAGTTGTCTCATAAGTGGTGCCATGTTGGTATCACTTGTGAGGTCCATACCTGTCATCGGATAGTTGACTGGACAACATAAATTAATTTTTACGACAGTATCTGGAACAAGCAATAAATTGTATGTATGGAAAGAAACATTTTCCAGGTTGTGTCAATTTAAAAAAACATTGGATAATTGGAGTTCTACTGTGTTTGTAACAACGAACTGAGTGGGCTAACGAAGTGGCAAAGAGCTAACCTTGCATTCGGGAGGTCCGGGGTTCCTGAGGTTTTTCATGGCTTTCTCAGTTATGTCCAAGCAAATGCCGGGATTGTACCTCTTGAAAGTCCGGACATGGACGGCGATCCTTCCCTTAATCCTTTCATATGTGTAAGTGAATGCTGTGTAATATTTTAAATGTTTGTGTTGTATCGGAGGTGGCCCTGGCATTGAGCTGATCCCTCATCCGGGGAGGCCTTCCATATCTTTGTGTGGTCAAAAAAGTATGTATGTGATCCAATAGACTAATTCCTCTCCCGACAGGTCGCAGCCCTGTAAGGCCCGTGTGGCATAGGTCGTATAAATGAACCTAAAAGGGAGAGGTTAAACTAAGATAAAGAAAGAAAGTAACCACGTACTGAATTAATGCCAAATTGCCGTAAGGTAATTCACATACACGCATACGATAATCTCGGCACGAAATGGAGGATACCTGCCATGTTCGGATCGTTTAATCCTTGGGGTAGAGCCTCAATAAGCACTTCTTAACGGGCAAGGTACTCCAAAATCTCTCTCTCTCTGAAAATATTTGTGAAGATACATTTTCCTGCTCCAGTTTGGGATTAGGGGAGAGTTGGGTAGTATCGGACATCGAGTAATATCGGACAGTGAGTTTCTTTCATCAGATGATAGTACCTGAATGACATGGTTACGTTTCTGTGATGTCGTATACAGAAACGTAGCCATGTCATTCAGGTACTACCATCTGGTGGTAGATGAAAGAAACGCACTGTCCGATATTACCCGATGTCCGATACTACCCAACTCTTGCTTAATCTCAATAATTCTACACCCATTCAGTTGACACCTCAAAATTATGATTATACAAATAAACATGCTTAGTTGTGGTATGAGCAGTGATGTCACTCTCCGTATGAGGTTATTTTTAACGACTCGACATAATCGATATTAAAATTCTAATAATTACGAGTATAACAATAACTTCGTATAAACTTCGTAGTCTGTGGAACTGAGTTCATATGCAAGATGTATATTAAGTCTAGTCAAAAGAGTCTTGTAAATGGAAAGACAAGTATGATGATTATCGATATCTCTGACGTCATCAGTCAGCAGTCTTCTTTAGCTAACTACTACTTATTGTACAGTAAACAAGTGAGTTGTTCATAATCAACACGGTAACAGACTTGAACTTCAAGCATGTTTCTTTGTAAACGTAAAAGTATTTTGTTTTTCATGCATTGCATGTTGTTGACGGAATAATAAATCCTGTGTAAGTAATGAATGTTGCAACGAGTGTTTTCTCAATGCATAGTAGCCAAACTATTCATCGTTAATGTTTATAAACGTACTTCACTTTGAACTCATGACAAGTGTACTCCTTAAATGTACAATCCTTTCTGGTCCCAATTTCTGCTTATACGTTTCCCATCTTTTCTACGACAACAGCAAACGGAACACATTTCTCTCACAATCGTTTACACCCCCGAGCTCTGCTGCCTATCATTTCTCACGCAGGGCAGAATTGTTTATAAAGCTCACTGCGTGGGGAACATGTTCCGCTGGCAGCGTCGACTTGACAACATCAGTAAAGACGACGCCTGGAACATGATTCACGACCTGTTGCCCCCTAGCCGTACGGGATGCCTAGAGAAGTTTTGAATGGGTACGCAAATCGTGAAAGGAGGAAATGCAAAGATGTAAATTACTGGAATAGGCCTACTCCTCCGTCCAGAGACCACTTCCAGCTATACCAACGTACCACAGTAAAAAAAAAAACAAAACTATCCCATTTACAGGCCCGAAAGGCTCTTAAGTTGGCGGGATTTTTATGGCTCCTACATATCATTTACAGTCCCGATTTTCTCATTTATAAGTTATACCCCATTGATGAAAACTAATCATATTCCACCTATCACTACATATGTTATTGGATTATAGTGATTTTCTAGCTGTCTGGTTGGATTTTCTTCTGCCAACTTAGTTTAGAAATTTGGTACTGACGAATACTACAACTGACAGTTACTTTTAAGTGGTACGTTGACAATATCGTTTCAAAGAAGCTGCCACATACAGTAGAACTTGGTTATAACGACATCCAAGGGACCTTAAACATTATGTTGTTATAAACGAGTGTCGTAGTAACCGAGATTCACATTATCAATCTAGTGAGGTGGAAAATGAAAAATAATAAATTTAATTAGACTTATGTATTAGATTTATGTATTGACTTTTAAGCCTACAATGAACATAATAAAATACACGTAGGCCTACAATTATAAATACAGTATTCTGTATTAAAACAGTTTGTTCAGTACTCACCAAACTACTTTACTTAAAAGTGAAGTAATCAGTCATTTTACTCTGTTGTTTTCTACTTGCCCAATACACACTTTCTAGGGCTAAATTACGTTCTACTGTATGTTCATAATTTCAGTTGCAATTTCACTGCTCCTTTCCCTAGCTTTATAGAACATGTTCATAATTCTAATGACTTCTAAAGCGTCACTCACTTCTTTTAGTGGCCATACTGCATTAAAATGCGTGCACTTAGTGAAAACTTCCTGTCGAAACTGACCTAATACCGCATGAATTCAGGCAGGTTACAATGGGGTGGGGAATCCGCCTGCATTCCAGAGATCTATGACAGAAGGAGACTGTAAAGAATTTGTCAGGGCCAGATTTCAACAAAATATTTCTTAAAATACTTTGGTTCTTAGAAAATCTTATTCCAAACTGAAGTTGAAAATGACGTTATATGCGAGGTAGACGCATATGCGTTTGTCGTATTAAGCAAGGTAGGAAAGTATATGTCTTACGGGGAATTAGTTGGGACCACAGAATATTTGACGTTATAGGCGAGGTAGCGCACAAAACGAGGTCGCTATAACCAAGTTCTACTGTATAGCAAACGAAAGTTACTACCGAATATTATTCGAAATTTGTGGCGAGTGACAACCTATTAAATATAACATGGGCCTAATTTGAAGGAATACAAGGACAGAAGGCAGCATTTCATTGATTCCCTTATTTTTTCTAATAGGCTACAGTAGGCCTACTGGAAAATACTGTTTCTCATAAATTATTGAAATATTTAGAAAATACTCCTCAACATAAAGGTAAGACAGATTATGGTAAATATGTAAATATGCCCTAACCAATATATTCATTATTATTATTATTATTATTATTATTATTATTATTATTATTATTATTACTATTACTACTTACCTACAAATGACGTTTAGAGAACCCAGAGGTTCACTGCCGCCCTGACTTAAGCCCGCCATCGGTCCCTGTCCTGAGCAAGAATAATCCAGTCCCTACCATTCTATTCCACTTCCCTCAAATCCATTTTAATATCCTTCCATCTACGTCTCGGACTCTCCAAAGATCTTTTTCACGCAGGTCTCCCAAATAATACTATAAATGCATTTCTGGATTCATCCAAACGTGCTACAAGCCCTGCCTATCTCAAACGTTTAGATTTAATATTCCTATTTATGTTAGTGTGATTTTACCTGCTTTGGTTATATCTGGTAACAGTTCGCAATATTGAAATGACGGCCATATTAACTTGTAAAGAACTAATCTTAAGTGGATCTCACTACAGCAGTAGCAGAGTCGTTAGTCCTACGATAGACTAGTAGTAACAGCAAATATTATTTGTGGTTAGGACAGCAAGATGCGCTAACAAACGATCAAGAAGAAGATAAAGAATTCATACAATTAGGAGGTTATGTACAGCTTACAGCAGTAACATTTTGGAAATATTCAACATTTTTTCCCTCCATTACTGTATCTTGTACAATAATGAAAATTAGTAGGCCTATGTGTAAAACACTGTCCTTCTGCTATATGAAAAAAAAAATTTTACATTAAAAAATTATTTACATTTTCTCTTTCAAATTTCGGTTCTCTGTGCAGTGATGAAGCGTTTCCCACATAACTCAAAAAGTATCCAACATTCTGTGACGAAATTTTTTTGTGTGTATTTATGCATATCATATCTACAATATGATGCAAGATCACTTCACTACCTTTGATAGATTGGATGATAAAAAATAAATTCATTTTAAAAAATTATCAAATAGCAGTATTTTCTTCTAACACAAGAATAATAAAAAAAATATTTATTAAGGAATGTAGTTGAAAGAGCATGATATTGTAAACATGAGTTTCAGCAATAAAATAAAAGAGAGAGACCATGAAAAAGTCAACAAGTTTATGAGTTATGAGGAAAACGCTTCATCACTGCACAGTGAACTGCCAACATTTTGAATTTTGAAAAACAATTTTTTTTAATCGTAAATATATATATATATATATATATATATATATATATATATATATATATATATATATATATATATAAAAGCTGTACCTAACCCCTTAAATGAAAACTGAGTACCGCAATAAATTCTATCCCAAGACGGTCTTTGAAAAAGACCGCTGGAAGTTGAAGTCGGGTCTTCGGCGTGGAAAGTCAATACTAAACAATCGGTAGACGGTGCACTTGGATATCATAACATATATACCCAGTTACTGAATGAAGTATATATTGAACTTCATTTTAATGTTTATATCCTCAGACAAATTGACAAATAACTCAACATTGCATGATAAACACGCATACCCAACACACGCTCTTCATTTAAGGGCGTAGCTGTTACTGCAGAATCAGTGATTGCTATCTATATTATATATACTTGTATTTCAATCTTTATTACGTGATAGAACTACGAATGCACCAACCCAAACACAATGGACAGTATTACAATACACGACTAGCTATTGTTGTCTATAAACCAATCTTGCTACAGAAACGCCTGGAGTGAAATTACAATTACGATCAATGCGCTACCAGACTTTCAAACAGAAATGAAGCTTATGAAAACGGGCTACGTAAGCTTTCGAAAATAATACTCCTTTTCTGAACACCTGTGGGACATTAGACCTACAGATAATCTGAATTTGATTTTCTTATATTAGTATATGAGTGATATATTACACTGATGTCAATATTACTTGAATTCCAAGATTAAATCGATTCACTAATTAAGTCTTTAATGAACTCAAACTCGAAGCTTACATAACTGTGCACAGTCATTTTATTACAATCAGGTATGCCGAACTCGATACTGCTATGGATAGCACGAAAACTCTGTCTTTTGGGGGTTCGGGATTCGATTAGATTCCAAGAACCTTGTGTTCGGTAGTTTCCAAGTTACTCTAGACAGATGCCTGCATAGCAACAATTAAAAAAAAATATGGCTGGAACCGCTTCTTCCCCAAACCTTCTTACAATCACACTCCATATAACAAGTCATATTTTTTAACAGACCAGCCATCTGTCCGGTAGCATACTAAAATAACAGAAGATATTGCCTTCTGTCGGAAGAGAAGTAACTGTGGCAGCAAACCAGTGGAAACGCTCGGAAAATTATTATTATTATTATTATTATTATTATTATTATTATTATTATTATTATTATTATTATCTTAACTATTAAGTTAATATCAATTGCGGTAGCAATAATATTACACAAAAATACAAAGAAGAAGATAAATAACTAATGCAAAGAATATGTTACTTTTATAAAGAAGATGTGAGTCTTAAATTTTATTGTTATTACTGTATACAAATTAGCTGGACATTGGGAAAAGAAATTTAGAAATTCTACTCTAGAAAAATTGTGAGTTCTAATGCTTTCCTAAAATAAGTAAGCTAACATTGTTTATGATGTTAATAATAATAATAATAATAATAATAATAATAATAATAATAATAATAATAATAATAATAATCAGGGAAAGGATTTATATGTAAATACATATTTACTTATAAAGCTAATATAATTTATATTTTGCATTATCTTTATGTTTCACAATGTGTAGGGTTGAAAAATCCTACTTTTATTTTCCATATTTTTCCATATTTTAGAGTTTAGTACATATTTTCGTTAATTTCCATATATTTTCCATATTTCATATAAAACAGTCCATATTATATTAGGTTTAACAATAAAACAAAACAAAATTCCATTAACTTTTAAAAATACATTTCAACAATAGAGATTTAAACACATGTTCAGTAATCCCTTTAACATCAGAGTTATTTGAAAATTAGCAGTCCTATCAACAATGGGAAAGTAAGTTACAAAACTGTATTAATTTAATTTAAAATTTCTAACAGACTTCAGTTGTGCAGCTCAACAGTTAAATGCCAGTCAGAGTACACATAGGTTCAGTTTTGTAAATCATACTATAAAGACGGTAAATATACCAAAAGTACGTCATTCAGTCAATTTAAAATCAAAACTAACAAGTTACATTTCAGAATTTAAAGAAGATGGTTTATCAACTGACAATAAAATATTATTTTGTAATTTGTGTCAGTGTGCAGTATCATCTACACAAAAGTTCCTGGTGCAACAACACATTACAACTAGTAAACATCAGGCCAACAAACAACTAAATTCCAAGCAGAGACAATTGTTTTTAACACAACCAACAACATCGAATGTAAGATCTGAGTTTAACATCGACCTGTGCCGTTCTCTCATCTCTGCTGATATTCCTCTCTACAAACTAAAGAATAAGGTCTTCAGGGAATTCCTTGAAAAATATACTCAACATACAATCCCGGATGAGTCAACACTTAGGAAGACGTATGCTCCATCCATCTACGATGAGACAATACAGAAGATAAGAGATGAAATTAAAGATAGTTCAATTCGGGTTTCCATTGATGAGACTCCCGACAAAGAAGGTAGACTTGTTGGTAATGTAGTTATCGGTTTGTTAAGTGAACAATATTCTGAACGAATTCTTTTACATTGTGATGTTCTAGAAAAGTGCAATAACAAAACTATAGTTAAACTGTTCAACGAAGCTATGGGTATCCTGTGGCCAAAGGGTATTATGTACGATAATGTGTTATTCTTTATTAGCGATGCTGCCCCTTATATGGTCAAAGCTGGACAAGCATTATCTGTTGTATATCCTAAATTGACTCATTTTACTTGTGTGGCGCATGCATTTCATCGTGTGGCAGAAGTGGTCAGAGACAATTTCCCTAAAGTAGATTTGTTGATTTCATCAGTGAAAAAAGTTTTTCTCAAAGCTCCCAGTAGAGTTAACGTGTTGAAAGAAATGTACCCTGAAATTCCATTGCCACCAAAGCCAATTTTAACTAGATGGGGTACATGGCTAGAAGCAGTTGAATATTATGCCGAACATATAGACTCTATTAACAATGTTCTCCTTGCATTGGACTCTGAAGATGCAGTCTCAATTGATACTGCGAAAACAGTTACCTGTGACATAAGTGTGAAGAATGACTTAGCTCACATTCAGCAAACATTTTCATGCATCATAAAAACGCTCAAAAGTCTCCAAAATAGGCACCTTTCACTATCTGAAAGTTTTGAAATTATAAATAGTACTGTGGAACAACTGAATCGTGGTAGAGGTAAAGTTGCAGATGCAGTAAGAGCTAAGGTGGACACTGTACTTTCAAAAAACCCTGGATATGAAGAACTACAAAAGGTTGTTGCTGTGATGAGTGGTGAATCAACAGTGAAGATTAACTTGGACTTATCCCCAGCAGAAATTGTGAAATTGAATTATGTACCAGTTACTTCTTGTGACGTCGAACGCTCTTTTAGTCAGTATAAATCTATCCTCAGAGACAATAGAAGAAGATTCACTTTTCAGCACTTGAAAGAAATGTTTGTAACCTATTGTTATGGTAACAGACAATAAAAATTGTGTTTTGTTGAAACTACATTGGAAGATAAGGTACGTCCATTATATTTTTTGTTTAGTTTGATTAAAATGTACCAATATTTAACGTACATAGTCATTTTTTTATAATTTTAAGTCCATATTTAATTCCATATTTTGGTAAAAATCCATATTTAATTCCATATTTTGGTAAAAATAACTACATATATATTTACATATTTCATATATTTTTAGTCCATATAAATCCGTTCCCTGATAATAATAATAATGATAATAATAATGTATTCATACATTTATATACAGTCTAATGTCCAATGCTCTGTTAAAGTCTCAATGCTGTATTTTCAGTCCATCTCTTCTTTGGACAGCCAAAGCACCTCTTCTCATATAGTTGGTAAAGATGTGTCATTATTATTATTATTATTATTATTATGTTAACTATTAAGTTAATATCAATTGCAGTAGCAATAATATTACACAAAAATACAAAGAAGAAGATAAATAACTAATGCAAAGAATATGTTACTTTTATAAAGAAGATGTGAGTCTTAAATTTTATTGTTATTACTGTATACAAATTAGCTGGACATTGGGAAAAGAAATTTAGAAATTCTACTCTAGAAAAATTGTGAGTTCTAATGCCTTTCCTAAAATAAGTAAGCTAACATTGTTTTTGATGATAATAATAATAATAATAATAATAATAATAATAATGATAATAATAATAATAATAATAATAATAATAATAATAATAATGTATTCATACATTTATATACAGTCTAATGTCCAATGCTCTGTTAAAGTCTCAATGCTGTATTTTCAGTCCATCTCTTCTTTGGACAGCCAAAGCACCTCTTCTCATATAGATGGTACATTATTGTTATTATTATTATTATTATTATTATTATTATTATTATTATTATCATCATTATTAAGCTACGAAGACTGGTATAAACCTATCAAAATTGGCACGGCTGACAAACATTTGGGAAATACAAGATGATGTACTGTCCGTTAATCTGGAGAAGACTATCGCTGTTGATTATTATAAACATCGCTCAGATAAGCATCCCAGTAGCCAGGTTATTACTGGTGCAGGAAACATGAGTAACAATGTGTATGGAAATTAAAGCTAAATTAAACAGAAGAAGACCTAATGTTTCCGCTTACTGCAGTACAAATATTGCACGTGTTGTACGTTATCTGTTCACATCCCTTCCTCCTCAGTCCGCTCTCGTCTTCTCCTGAGTCACCGAAGGTAACTATTTCGTCGCTCTGGATGGAGAGTTGGTATAGCGCTGGACTTCTGTGCCCGAGGTTGCGGTGTGCTTAAATGCGACAGGCTCATATCACTAGATTTAGTGGCATGTAAAAGAATTCCTAAGGGACAAAATTCCGGCACACCAGCGACGCTGATATAACCTCTGCAGTTGCGAAGCGTCGTTAAATAAACCATAATTTTTGTAACTATTTCAACTACTCATATTGTTCGCTCATAATGTCTCATTTTGAGGGATCTGGAAGTAGCATCTAGAGAATCTTCGAGACACGACCGACAAAATATACTAATCAAGAATAAGCGATTATTGTGGTGGTGGTGGTGGTGATACCATTATAAGAAACTGAAAATATTTCCTGCAAAAATTCTCCCGGCAGCAGAGTTGTTTCATGCGGACATAGGAGACATGAAATTCTTTACGCAAATATTCACTGTGCACGAAAACAATTAACAACTTTCACATCTTATGCAGTGCCCGTGTTTTCCGACCGAATACCATAGAACTGCTGAAGAAGTTACCGACATAGGATTAACAGATAGTCAGTAGTGTAACAAAAACTGGACAATACAGACCATTCTAATTTCACCAACAGATGTTTAAATAAAGTTTGTTGTGTTGTCCTCTTTGATCCATTCTCCCGACCACCAAATGAAAAAAAGGAAAATGAATCTTGGTCAGAGCTTATTAGAATCATAATATTGACAAAGCGCTTGTGAGAGACATTCTCAGAGCACTCTCGCTCCTCTGGTAGGTACTCTGCATCATTGCTTTATCAACGCCGCATCGTAACCCAACATAAGAAGAATGTTAAATAAAGAACCATCATTAAACCATTATAGTCGGAGGCACCGATTTTGGCAGATGACCTCGATGACATTTCCAGTAGGAGAGCCAATATTGTTTGTGTAAGCTGCGAGAATCAGATGCGATAACATTCTACCTATAAACTGTATCTTTCTCACAAAGATATCTACATAGAGTTGAAGAGACAAAAATGTTGTTAGAAATATAGTGTAAAATGTCCTTTCGCTATATTTGAATAAGTTTTCTACATGTCTTCAATGAAGACACTCCATAATATACATCACGTCTTATAATAGTATAGTAAAGCTCGTAACTTCTCACACCGGCACACTAGTATTAAGGCTGGTTCACAATAAACCGGGAACGGAAAGTACAACGAGAACGAGAACGGAAATAATGTTAAAATAAATGTATTTAAATATGAGCATTCACAATAGTTAATTGTGAATTTTAACAATATTTCCGTTCTCGTTCTCGTTGTACTTTCCGTTCCCGGTTTATTGTGAACCAGCCTTTACTGTCTCCCTCATTATCGGTACGTTTCCACATGAGTCCCAAAGGTAGTTCGCCGTGAGACAGTGAAGTTAGGTCACGTTATCGCTGTCATTATTGTCATTATTTCCAGGATCAACCACATCGCCAAATGACTCAGAAAATAAGCCTGCCACACTATAACGTCCACGACCCTCACTCCTTAGGCCGGATGTTAGCAAAACCCTTTTTTTTTTTTCAAACTGAGTCTATATATATGAAATACCTATTAGAGATAAACATGTTTCCACACATTTGGGAACGATATGCCAAATTTTTATTTTGCTTTTTTTTTTTTTGCTTATTTCAAGGTTAAATGCCTTTTCTAGCCTTTTTACGTCGTTATTGTACATTTTCTACATTTTTAATGCATTTAAAATAAACCGCACGTAAATAGCCTATATCAAAAAACAAAAAAGAACGGTTGTACAAATTAAAAATATATATTCACCTCACACAAATATTTGCTGAGAATATTATTCTCCAGCAATAGGCTACATATGTTTCCAAGAAGTCGTAAACTTTTCTCCCCTATCGATTCCATCTTTCATATCACTTAACAAAGATGTTTGAACAGTATAACCCTCAGTGCTCAGGTCACTTTGGGGTTTACCAGCGAAAGAAAGGGGATGAGGGAGGTATTAAAGGCAAGTCTCCAGGTCCCGTTATTGTTGTTGCTTGCACGCACAAGTCACGCGTACTTTGAAGTGTCTAATCCCTTCTTACATCCCTCTTTTTTAGACAATACAGTCGGTTTTTCCCGATCTCTGAAAGAAAGCAGAGACAGTCCTTATGAAATAAGTTGTTTTAAGTTTGCTCCAATCACTTCAGCAGAAGTAGAAAGATTTTTTCCACCATGGAAAACGTTCTCTCTGACAGGCGGCTCACTATGACAGTTGACAATTTAAAAAAGCATATTGTTGTGACATGTAACCAAGGAAAGTGAGTACCGTATGAAATAGTTTATTAATTAGTTGTCTATTTTTTGTCTGTTTCCATGAATAATACCTATTTCACTCCCTATTTGTACTATTTTAGTGCCTATATGTCTGCCTATTTTAACCAAAATAAATGCCTAAACATCCGGCCTCTATTTATTACATATACACATCGTTTGTTGTCACTTAAATATCAGCACTCCACGTTCGTAATAGCTTCATTTAACTATAGTCACTCGACATTTAAGTATTATGTAAGAGGTGTCATTAGGTGTCATTCCAACATATGTCTTAAACTACAATCCTATTTCTAGACATAAGTTAGCTCGCAAGAAGAACTGGGTTGTTAGCGATATTCTTCACTTGGTGCAACATCTAAGAACAGATTACATTTGATACGGTTTTAAATTACGACAATCCGATCACTTATAATATCAGAGCTCTGACTAAAGCTAATTAGGATTAGCGTGCAGTTCACAATATTACGAACAACGAATATTTACAAATCCTTAGACGAAAGTTGCAGATGCAATACAAGGTAAGAAATGTTAAGGTTGCCTTTCAGGAATTCTGGACGTTACAAATATGACGAAGACTAAAATCAGTTAACCACAATAGTTCTAGCATGTAACGGATACCGACGGCTATCCATCACCTCCACGCAGATTGATGTACAGGTTGCCAAATTTACCTAAACCTGCAAATTTGGCTTTCAGGTAAAGCTCCCTGTGAAGCAGGCTTGAATAATTTCAAGGGAAAAATTGTTCCGTGGCCGGATATCGATCCCGGGACCCTTCTCTTAGCGCGCTAATGCTCTACCGACGGAGCTACCCAGGAACTACACCCGACACCGTCCCAAACCTGACCACACTTCAATATTCCTAGCATTCATGAAGTGATAGGTTCATTCACAAAGACATTTTGACGCATGAAAAACTTATTTTGGGAGAACTTACTCGAAAATAAATAATTTCGAAATTACCCTTAATCTCGAAAAAGAAACGTGACAACGCTGCGTCTCTGTCTCGCTAATTTTGCTTCACTCACCTTTGCCGCGAACCGTCAGAACAAGTATCGCAAATCTGATCTGACAATACACAAGCCAAGCGCTTAGAAACGTAGTGAAGGCGACGAGTTTAGCTTCTAAGTCTCAGTTTAACTAGCAGTGTCCATTACGAACAGTGTGTTTTGTTGTAGTTTTTACACTTCTTAGGAGTTCTCCAGCCTCTCTGTCAGTAATAATAATTCAGTATGTGAAAGAAGATGATAATTTGAAGACCTAGCTGAAGAAAACTAAATAGTAAAATAAAGGAACGAGATGGTCCATGTCAAGCACTTAAACTCAAAGGGTGCTATGCATAGACATTTCGCTAGCCCGCGCTACGAGCATGCTAAACTAGCCCCGACTATCGACTTATTACTTGTACAGGATTCATATCATGTAATATCGCTAACACTGGTTTATGAATACGAAAAACTTTAGTTCGCTGATCATCCACCAGAAGCCCGCGCTAAGAATGTCTATGAATATGGCCCAAATAGTTAAACAAAAACACAACCAAGAAAGTTTCGCGATATTTCTGGAAGGCGCTTTTTCGGTTAATATTATACATAACAGTAATAGAGTGCTGCAGAACAGCGCTCAGAACCGGTTTTATATTCGTCCGGTCGGAGAAGCGGCGAGGTTGAACATCCGGCCGAATATCCGATTTTCAAGCGGTTGCGCCTAATGTTTTGCAGGGTAGACAGAACACCAAGCGCACTTCGCCATACAAGAACTCTGATGACATTTTCTGACTACACAAATGGAGTAACAAATGAAGGGAATTTACTTTTCCTAATTAAAAAGAAATAGTTAGCTTGAAATAGACCAATGTAATTGATTGGACACTTTGCTACATTTATCTTCATAACTAATATATAAATAAACTAATGGACACCGGTAGCAACAAAGGAAATAAGCGTAATGCATGGATGAAATCTGACATGCGAACAAATGCAAGAATAAAATAAAGTGCAATTACTTACAAAATAGAAGAGAAAATAAGTACACACTTACTATTGTAACGTTCATACTTTAAACTCAAACTGCATAGTTTACCTGTAAAAGAGTAATTGTTAATATAGCCTATGCATTTTAATTATTCCAAGTGGATTCATTATTTCATTAATAAATCATTTTAAGAAGACAAAAAGTTATTAACAAAAATAAAAACACTCTCAAGCTATTATCATTGTAGTTTCATGATCTGTTGCTTCTTACGATACATAACTGTAATACCTGAATGAATGAATGAATGAATGAATGAATGAATGAATGAATGAATGAATGAATGAATGAATGAATGGGGAGAGAGGAGGAAATATCAATTTAAAGGTACACGATGATAATCGCGTCCTTGCAACGATTCCTGAAACTCCTGGTTCCTGTCTTTCATGATCCAGAGCTGTCCATCCGAGAAAGACTCGGACATTCGTTAAACCGAACACTGGATCACTCCGCGAGACGGAAGAGCTTTGCATATTGTCTATAGAGCCAGGCGTTATGTAGCAATATATCATTTCTATTTTTTGTAATCGGTTGCGCACGACTCTAATACGTAAGCTTTCCATTACAAACTATTTATCAAAGAGGAATTTGGATTTTAAAATTTTGAAGTTTAGTGTTGCAAAATTTTCTTACAATTGAAACTATCTAATTAGTATAACGTATTACTAAATTAATAAGAACAATTTTATGTGTAGCACATATCGAATCCTATTAACTGACGTCAAAATCTAATTTCGTAAGTAACTGTCCATAACGAAAAAAAGTAAACAAAAAGTCAACAAACATATTATCCATCCATGGTACACTGTTCAACCATTCTTCTGTCCTCAATACATCTTCTCAGCCTCAGTTTGCATAACGTACACACCGTATAACAGAAAGAGCAATTAACCGCATATAGCACGTAAAAATGCACTCCCGTATAAATTAAGCTCATAAACGTATATTTTTAATGAGATAATCAATTATTCCATGTTTTACGTCACCGCAGACGGCGGAGATACACGTCGTAATCAGATTACCAAGCCTGCGCCGAGCTACTGGGCCGGTAGCACCCATGAAACTTTCACTACACGTAACAAACGGCCTCTCACCACTCCTGAATTGAATAACTCAGTAAGACACTTACAGCTTGTTCCTCGATATACTGTACGTGTACGCCACTCATCCGGGCGTATAATCGCATTACAGTCGACTTTGAACTCCTCTTGGTCTCTACACAAACATAAAAACAATAAAACTGAAGTTAATTCCTAAATATGCTACATATAAATACATGTATAAAATGAAGTAGCCAAGCACGTATATAAAAACATATTATTATTAATTACTGTACATTTATAACTGAATTTAAAATAACCAGAACTTTATGTAGCCCTATACACAAATAACTTAAATAAGACTTGCTAAAAATTGTAAGAATATGGCTGATTCTCCAGTACGAGTAATTCAAAGAACTTTATATTTAAGTCACTGGCTATGCTCAACAGATAACCATTACACGCTTCCCAACCAAGAGATCCGTTGTTCAATTCCCTGCGTAGGTGAATACATTCCATTTCACGGAACTGGATGTTGAAATGGATGTTCTTACTTGTTCTGCATTATCATCACCATTAAAATGGGACACTCACGGAGAGGAGAACGCGAGTTAGATTATGCGCAATGTTCAAAACATAGAGGTGAGCATGCATGGAGAGAAATAAAAAATAGATTGCAGCCGCCAAATTACTCAAGGAACGATCACTCATATAAATTGAGGGAAAGAAGGCAGAGGACGGACACTGGAAAGTTTTCTTTTCTCAATCGTACTATCAAGAACTGGAATGCTTTACCTGCAAACTTACTAAAGGCCTTACCAGTAACAAAAATGTATTTAAAAATAGGCTAAAGGACTTTACTAATAGATGGTAGTATATTATACACACTATTTAAAGGGTGTAATTGATATTTTGTTACTGAAGTGTTGTATCAGTGAAGAAGTATGTTGTGTAAGTGAAATGTGTTTCTGTTAGTGAAGTTTCATAATTTACAGTGGCAGCGCAGAGTATTTGATCAGTGAAATGTTTTTGAAGTGTTAGTGAAATCAAGATAGAATCAGTGAAATGAGTCGTAGTTCCAATGCAGTGAGTGAGTTGTCAGCGAAATGAGTGTAGTGCTGAAAGGTACTTGTGCATGTATGAACATATATTTGTGGGTTTCAGTTCGAACTTAGGGTTAAGATACAAATTAGATTTAGATTTACTATGTTATTATAAGTGATCGTGCTTCATTTAATTTAGGATGCTCCCTGTTATTATTATTAGTAGTATTAATGTATTATTAATTGTCATTATTGAGTGTAATTGGTTACCTCTGCCACCGTTTATATACCCATTTGCAGTGTGATTAAATACATACACATACATCAGCAATGTGAAAAAGTCTAATGATGGTTTAAAGATATGTCCTTCACTACATAGCATGGTATATAAATCTGTGTAAAACGGAGGATATAAGACGAAGAAATAAAAGAAAAGACAGGAAAAGAAATAACCTGATTTTGAATTGCGGGGGGAGGGGGGAGGGGAGGGGAGGGGTGGGGAGAAGGAGAAGAAGAAGAAGAAGAAGAAGAAGAAGCAGAAAATGAAAGAACCTGATTTTGAATTAGGGAAACAGCGTACGTAATATGAGCACATACCACGACAAATTCTCGGTAAATGAAAATGAAAAGTAGCCTGCAGGTTCTTGAACCTAGTATTTATGTACCATCCATGCAGCACAGTGTATAGGCTAATACATGGACATCATTTTATTTTTACTAACATTTCTAATATTAACCCGGCTATACCTTTGGATCAACGATTGAGAACCGGAAGCACCGTTTGCTATCCCCTTCCACAACTGGAATTCGATGATACTGGCGTAAATTACAAACAAATCACTTTACTAGGTACAGGAGGAAAGAAAAGTAGTTCATCCATTTACGTAAACCAGAAAATATCATGCTTTTCAGTTTGATAATTTTCATTGGGTTTTTGTTGAATCAAAATACACTACAGTATTAACAATAAGTGCTTTTACTCACGAACGTATTCATTATGCAGTGTGTATTATACTGTTTACAGCACATCAGCGTACAATATAGAGAATGAAGTTAAATTGAAAAAATATCATAATATGGATATTTGAATACATTTTTGAAAATGGTGGCCGTTCATTTCGATACAGACTTCAGTTCTAATGTGCATATTATCGCACTATAGACTATTGCACCTAATTCCAATTACCAGGTTCGTACTTCGTACCAGCAACTCATGTTCAAATAATTCTGTACCTACTCTATAAAAGACTACCTTACGTACTGTAAATTCAATCTTCACTTCTGCCCGATCCGAAAAGATAAAATTACTCAGACATGCTATCTATTGTCCGTCCAAGTGGTTACGTCGCAGGGTCGTAGAAAGGGAGGAAATCATATGACAGTTAATTACTTAACGAGGCCCTTTTAGTTAAGCTATTTTAAACAGTTGTATATTATTACGTAGACGTCCAATTCCTAACAAATTAATGTTCTCAGAAAAGAGCTAAGACAGCCCAGCCACTAGCTTTTACAGAGAGGCGAATAGAAGCAGGTGGGGGAAACCGGGATGCGACGTAGGCAATTGGACGACAGTACCTGTGCGAAAATGATTCAATATTGAAAGCTCTTTCGTTACTGGAAAACGCGAACATATTTTTGGAACATACTGTTTACTATGACCGTAAGGCTACTATGACTGTATATGCGGTCTTGGATCTGTGTGGAGGACGGTTGAACTTCATTAGTAGAAGGGGTGGGAGTGAAGTACATTATAAAACGCAGGTACAATAAAAATTCAAGTAAAAATAAAATGATGCCCCTGTATATGGGTAACAAATATAGCTATGTTTATTTTGCATTAGAACGCAAGGCACAATGATTCATAACCTAATATTACATCGAAAGAGAAGCAGCAAGGTAGCGAACAGATTTAATGAATAGAATAACTAAAAAAAAAAAAAAAAAAAAAGATCAAATTCAGATGTGTCTTCCTTACGATCAAGAGCAACACTTCTTGTGTTTATTAGTACATTATACGGAATGGAAAGAATCTGGCCCCTTTATTGACTGCTTATAAATAAATGATCTGACGCCCGAAAGTCCATCCGCCTTTGACTAAAACCCTTTGAGGAAATGTTAACTACAGGAGGAGAAACCTCGGGCTAGAAGCTAGTAAACATACGAATTCTTTACTCTGATGTTTTGAGTGGTGTAAACTACCATCATTCATAAAGTCTGGTACACGTAATGACAATGAAGAGACTCAGGAACTGCCAATGAACTGGAATCATCGAGCTGCACCAATCATAAAAAGAAAACTTTCGATAATAAATGTCGGTTTACTAATGTAGGCATAGATATCAATATACCTATCTAGATATATAACCATCTACGACTATGTATTGTATGTACAGTAGTGGCAAAAAAACCGGACCGACCCTTGTAGCTGATTTCAGAGACTTGTTCACTCCAGAGCACGATAGATTGGTAACTAAGACTTTCGTGGTTCGAATCCTGCCTGGGAAGGAAACTTTTTTTGTTCCTTATTCAAATTTATTCCCAATAGTTTCCTTCCCAGGTAGGATTCGAACCACAAAAGTCTTAGTTACCAGTCTATCGTGCTCTGGAGTGAACAAGGCTCTGAAATCAGCTACAAGGGTCGGTCCGGTTTTTTTTTTGCCACTACTGTACATACGAACGTTACGTAAGTATGTAGCCACCCAGCAAACCAACCAACCATTCCTTCATCTATCGATCCTGCCATCCAAAAGGCGATAAAATCCCTGGCATGGCTTCCTCCGGCAGTGTATGAGCTATGGGTCCTATGTTGTGAATTTCCAGAAAGTGAAAGAACCTGCTCCTGACAAGAGGGCTTCAGGCAAAATCTGTTAGTAATTTCTCGCTTACAATGAATTTCGACACAGAATTATCTCTGCAGCCAAACGCGTCATTAAATAAAATACTATTATATCCATCCAAGATCGTATTCGGAGATTGAGAGAAAGGCAGAAAAAAGGAAAGATTCGAGAATGCTGGATTTGCAGTGAAAGATCTGTCCTTGGACAGAAAACTATGAAATGAATGAATGAATCCAACCACGTTCGATTCTTCTATGAATATAAATACAGCATCTACCTATCCATCCACAACTGCCTTTCTTTCCTTACGAGCATTGCAACCTATGTATAGATTCTGTGCTTGTAGTGGCGTCGATTACTGAATGCCACAGGGGAGTACAATAATAATAAAGAAGAAATGCGCACAAGTGTACATAGGTTGTTGGTTAGTCTTCGGTGCTAAGTTCAGTCAATGTCATGGATGAATATACCCATATAATAGGATGCGAAACTTACTGAGTTTCCCGTAACACATGCTAGAGGCGCTAATGTAGAAACTGATCTTGCTGCCATCCGTTGGACGGTGGAGAACTTATTACATCTAACAGCGCACCAAGTAGTGAAAACAACAACTAATTACTCTATGCATTTAGCAGCGCACCTGATGACGAAAATGTTAAACTATGCAGGAAATACTCCTTCCCTCCCACCCTAATCGATATTCTCAACTAACCCAATTTAAAATAAAACATTTACATTTTTATTTCTCACACCATCTTCCACCGGAAATTCTTACCGGAGCCAAGAGGAAGATAAAAGAGACGATCTATTTTACACTACCCAATTAAAATATAACCAAACAGAGACAGAAAATAAAGCAAACGGTTATATAATTGGGATTCTATTCTTCGGGTATTTAGTGTATAGCGCAATGGAAAAGTCTGCAAAAACTACTTAGTTCAATTTATTATATTAATATTACTTTATAATATATTCAAAAACACTATTTTTACAATGTCCATAAACATCACTGTTTAACATTACTGCTTATACACACACTTAGTATCACTTTATGTCCGCTCATTAGCAAGTTTCTGGCCGCCATCTTGGCTTCTCGAGCAACGTCTGTTCGTCTCGAACGAAAGGATAAATAGAGAACTCTGGGTAATCTACCCAACACGTAGTTCCAATGTTCACCACCCACGACGTCGGGCGCTGATCATCTTATTTGAACCCCCTTCCGTCAGATGGTGCTGACCGCAGTTTCGCATCCTATTATATTCATCCATGTCACTGTTTTCGGGCACTCGGTACACTGCAGGACGTGGTACTTGTCCAACCTTGCACCACAGAATTTACAGATACACTTCTCGGACACTGTATGGAATTATGTTGTGCTGCAATAAGAAAACCTGTTCCAACAACGCCACTGTATAAAGAAGAAGGCTTACCTGGACTGGCAAGAATTCAATACAATACTCTTACTCGGAAAACAGACGCTGTAAACGTTCAGATAACGGTATATTTTCTATTAACTTATTCACGACATTTCTGAAAATTATTTTATTTTTAAAATAATTACATACACAGACATTTCACATTCTGCCTCGAGTACCGACAGACTTGATTCCGTGAATTCTTTTATTTCGAGATACATACATATTAACCACAACACTAATAATTAAGATCTGAAGTACTATTTTTAATAATCCAGTCTTTTTTAAGACTTCATCACGGAATGCAAATGTTTATATGTACCTCACTCAATATCTTCTATTTATCTAAGCGACAGGCGTATCGCTAAACGGATCCAACAGCATAAGAATGTTGACTCTTACGTAAACTTCTTATCTTTAAAGCGTAACACAGCAGGGCGTAAAGCAGCTTAATAAAACAGACTCTCAGCGTAACAGCAGTAAAATTGCTTTGTATCAAGTAGTATAATAATCTTACGTAGTATCGGGTTTTACAACTCGGTCGCAAATGAATGGGTTGCAATAATTTTCAACAAAGATATAATAAAGTATGTGAAATTTCACACACGTAACTCCCATTGCTGTTTTTATTTCTACCATAAAACAAATCGTTTTGAAATTAATGTATTATTGATGTCCCAGATAGTCTTCAATTGAGAGATTCTGAGTAAAAAGATGCAAGACTTTACTTCCGAACATAAAATGTAATAAGCTAAATTCTACACTATAAGCCGTATGATTAAATCTATTCTCATCGTAACTCGAATATTGTATAAAGAGTTAACGCAGTAAAAAGTACGAAATTAAGCTGCAATTAGAGATAAGCGTGTTTCATTCGGGATTTGAAAAGGGAATATCTCATCATCAGTTTCATTACAAATGTAGCAGCATAATGGTATTTTATTTAACGTCGCTGTCAAATGAAGGTATCAACGATTTTCTCAATATTTCGAAGAAAAGAAGGCGGGCATTGCCGACTGATTAAAAATAAGTTTCTACCGATACCACATCAGTACATTATTTTCTAAAATTACGAAATATATCGGAATTCCATTGTTATAACGTCACACGACCGCAAGACTTAATATTTTAACTACTAAATACGACTTGAAATTCATTTTATGGGTATGTTTCAGATAAGTCTATGGACAATAATATAGAATATAAGATATAGGCTAATTAATTTTCAGTCTTAATGATCATCATTAAGACTGAAAATTAATTACATCTCATACTCTACATATAAAATACGAGCTTATTTGTCACTAATAGGTATAACAGGATATTTTATCGACGGATGCGATGCGGAAAAAGTGCCCCTAAATTCTCACTATTTGCTATTCCTTTCTGTTTAATTAAATGAATATAAAATTACGGAACTTAATCTCTGGAATCCTTTAACAGTAATAATTTCTTTCGCCTCTGCTTCGGGGGAACCAAATACTAACTCATTAGCGTCAAGGGAACACGTATCCAACCAACGTAAGATGACGTACAAAAATTAAGTGTCAACTCCAAGTGTCTGTTATTATGTTGGTGGCTTTAGCCTCCGCAATAAAACTGTCGATTTACACCCTTAATGGCAACGGAATATCGTTCTCAGAGTGTAACCTCAACATTTGTTTATATCTAGAAGTAATGTCAGTAACAGAACGGAACGTTACCTTGATTTTGAGATACTACAAACTTCTTTACAATATTGATCTCCTAAAAAATAATATATTCATTTTTATCAATGAATAAATGAATGCATGTACAGTATGCACGTATACATTTAACATTAGACCTGCACATATTAGTTAGATACAATACTCGTACAGTAATGATGTGCACGCCATTACTCTCGCGCTATTAGCAAGTTGCATTAATTTTCTCGATTTCTAATTGTATCGGATTAGTGCGCAAAAGTAGATATGAAGACTCTGATTGATACATTGTAAAATATACAGGCTCTTCTGGCAGTATAATCAGTAAGTTTACTACAGTATGAAGGTATAAAGTAGTTTCAGAATCCTTAAATGTTCAACAAGCTAAATTGCTGACATTATTATTACTACTATTATTATGTCCCGCGCCGTGTCTACGGCATCGTGCCTAGGACTCGCGTTACGGAAAGCGCGGTGGTCCTCACGGGAGAAGAAATTTTCTCATGAGATTTCGGCCAGTGTATGGGACCGGTGCCCACCCAGTATCATGATGCATTTGGGGAGTTACGATAGCGAAATCCGATTATGACAGTCAGCTATAATGACTGGATTGCTAACCACACGATATTACCTCCATTCTGGTTGGAATATCGTCCACCTCTGCTTCGAAATGTGGGCGTGAGGCCAGGAGCCGGCTGGTCGGTCATGGTCCTTCATGGGCTATCGTGCTTCGGATTGTTATTATTAATTACTATTATTATCGCTGTGGTAATCCGCCATTATGGCTATGAGGATAGCGCGTGCGTTTCCCGACCAAGCGATCCCAGGTTCGATTCCCGGCGTGAGCAATGGAAGAAATTTATCTTTCATGCACGGGACTGGTTGTTTGTCCGTTGTCTTGTGATTATCCTGTGATATCTCTGTGGTGTCCCTGTGCCATTGCTAATCACATGACCAGGGTGAGTCGCACTTGTGAGATGTCTAGTGAGTGATTCATTGATTCTCCCTCCCTCAGTGTTGCCAACTGAACTGAAATTCCGTCAAAATTGACGGAATTTCAACGTAGCGGACGGGAAAAAAATGGCTTTGACGGGTGACGGATTTTCTGGCGGAAATTACGATTTACATCGTCTTTTGATAATTTTAGCTGGTGTCATTTTTAATTGTTTAATTTTTTGGGAGATTTTACTTTTAATTTGAACAGCCCTGCCTGTTCCGTACTATGTTTAAGAATCCCCTGTTTCAGATTTCCTCGTAATCAAGTCAGATGTTCACGAATAATTATTTTAATCAGAATTGGTAAGTTGTGTTAAAATTTGCTTAGGCTATATATATATATATATATATATATATATATATATATATATATAGGGTAGGGTCTTATTAGCCTATTTTTTTAATTTTGACGAATTCTGACGGATTTCCAGGTGTTATACTGCCCTCCCTTACTCGCAGTGGCGTGTAAGACGGAAAAAAAAGAGAGGTTAAACTGACTAAGGAAAAAAGAAAAGTTATTCTGATATTGGAGAGCCAAATTGGTAAAGCGGCAATTATGAACTAGGAAAGCCCTAACAGAAGTGGAATTGCTGTGTCCTATCTTCAGAGAACTGTTTCTTCTCTTTCTTCGCCTTCCCAGTGTTCTATTGCCTTACGGACTTCAATTACAATTAATCATGGCATATCTGCTGACTGGCTTCAATCTGTATGCATTCAGTTTCTCCTATGTATTGAAAGGGTTTCATTCATAGATTTAATAAAAAGTGCCTTCCGCATATCTTCATTCTCTTCTCAGCAAACGTCTGTACCTCTCAACCCACCCATCTCATTGCTGTCGCTTCTATGTTATGTTATGCTTTATTTAATGACGCTCGCAACTGCAGAGGTTATATATCAGCGTCGCCGGATGTGCCGGAATTTTGTCCCGCAGGAGTTCTGTCGCTTCTAATCTTATCATTTTGTCATTAATTCAAGTCCAGCTTTTGTTTCATATAAGGAGCCTTTACATGTTTTAGAAGTGTCTCCTTACGAACTCTTTTTCCTAATTCTCAGAACTCCTAAGAATATGTCATTTCTATTTATTTATCCCAAGTCACAATGGAAGTGCTGAGAGAGTATTTTCCCTAATATCTGCTCAATGGACAAAAGAACGAAATCGCATGCTAACAGAGACAGTCAGAGGTATCATCATGGTGAAATATAATTTCAAGGACGTGTCCTATGAACAGTTCCATACTTATTTGTTACAAGATATGTCTGTCTCTTCAGGTCCTAGTGCACAAAGTTGGCTCCACCGATAAGTAGGGTACAGATGTAATACTGATCCAGCAACTAGTAAGAAAACTAAGGTGAACTATTGTTTTTGTCTTTAATTTTGTTCATACCAATTGAAGGGTACACGGGAATAACGATCAAGGTCCATTTTAGAAAGTTCCGAGAAAAACGAATTTTAAAGTTTAAGCACTTAATACTTTGTTATGTGTGTATTTAATAGAGATTGACGTAGTGGAATGTCAAGAACGATGATTTCTTATTACTAGCTAGACCACATGATAGTACTTCCTTTCCACTATAAGATAGCATTATTAACTCAATTTCGATTTTTGATGGACCTTGATCGTTTTTCCCGTGTACCCTTCAATTTTTAAAAAGTCCTCCTTTTTTCAGCGATGTCCTCTTATTTTAGATTCCATGTCCTCCTACAGAATTTCTTCTCATGGTAACCCTACAAAAAATTGTAAAGCAACTTCTACAACATAGAGAAGCGTAAGTATGGAAAACACTTCGGTTGCAGTAGCTAGGAACTCAATTAGTGATAGTGTGGATAGGATATATGATTCCGCACAGTTACCGCGCAGCAAGTGAGCGAGCGAGCGAGGCAGCCAGTATCAAGGCAACGAGTTCAACGTGTTCCTGCCCCAAAACCTGCGGCGAGTAATGTCATTACCCCCTCGTTGTGACGTAGTCCAGGGGAAATGCCCTCTCTTCTAACTCACGTGCAGGCCACAGTAGTATTGATTCCACCATGATGCTGGCAGGCTGGACCCCAACATTGCATCACCATAGTGGCATTCTACACGAGTTACAATTTCAAACTGCTTGCTCGCTTGTTTGACTATGTTTCCCACAGGTTAATGACCCCCGTGTTAGGGCAGGCCAGAAGCGTCTCTAACCACTTGAATTTGGTGGTCAACGCAGTTACCTGCAGGAACGCTTGAATAATGAAGCGAGAGATAAAGTTCTACTGCAGGTCAGTTTTCAATTTCAAGGTACAAAGAATCGGATGGAACTGACACTTCCAAATAAGAACTACTCTGAAATTCTTACAAAAATGTTGTCTTCTTCCGAACAAGTATAGGCCTCTCTACATCTATAGTCCGGATCAGCTTACTTCTGAAACCTAACCATTTTTCCCCCATTACTACATATGCTAGTGGATTGTGGTGATTTTCTAGTTTGTAGGTTGAATTTTCTTTTGCCAACTGCCAACTTCGTTTCGAATTTCGATACTGACAAATACTACAAATGTTAGTGATTTTGTAACTAGTATGTTATGTTTTATTTAACGACGCTCGCAACTGCAGAGGTTATATCAGCGTCGCCAGATGTGCCGGAATTTTGTCCCGCACGAGTTCTTTTACATGTCAGTAAATCTACTGACATAAGCCTTTCACATTTAAGCACACTTAAATGCCATCGACCTGGCCCGGGATCGAACCCGCAACCTTGGGCATAGAAGGCCAGCGCTATACCAACTTGCCAACCAGGTCGACTATATAACTAGTATGTTGGCAGCTGACACAAATATCGGCAATATTCGTCCGTACTGGAGTTCCATGAAATTCAAATTGTACTAGATTTCTGAGCCTGTTACTGGAAGCTAATGAAATTTGAACATAATAATTAATTAATATTAGTACATAATAATTATTTTATTTGTTGTGTTGTGGTTATAATTCAAGACTATAGTCAAATAAGTTTTCGGAGTTAGTACTAATAATTTCATGTGGTCAAACAAAATACATTTTTAGGTTAGGTTTCGTGGGTCAACTGTTTAATCAAACCAAGACAAAATACTTGACATGTTGATCTCTTTCTCGTATAGTTTGCCTATGAAAACATGTTACAAATTATTGGATTATTTAGAATAACTTTCCAACATAAAGTACAGGAAGTGAGTAAGTCATTTAGTACGAAGGATCGTGTGATATCTTGTAACAGTTGGCAACACTGACAAGACGCCAATATTTGCTGTTAGGGAACTGTTCTTATGTGACCCTCACTATATTCAAAAACTAAAATAAGTTGCCCCATCTTCTTTGCAGTCTTCGTTATTCCCTCTTCAAAACGGATTTATAAAGCAATTTTTTTCCGCGGATACCTTTAAGGCGGCATTCTAAAAGCGGTATTTCCATTTTTTATTGAAATTTCTTCTATTTCTTCATTTTCTTCACATTCTCACCATACATCTCACTTGACGGTATGTGTCAGAGGAAGAACAATTTATATACATCTGAAGCCTGATTAGTGTAACATGAAGCTGATCGGCGATGTATGCAATGGAATGGGGAAAGGAACTGGCCGACCTACCCCATTATCTCCTGGCTTAGTTGCCTCATAAGTGGTGCCTTAGTGCCATTTGTGAATTTCAGACCTGTCTTCGGACAGTTGACTAACAAGCAATGATTGAAGTTTACATCATATCTTTTACAATATAGCTTAGTATAAACTCTGGTCTTCCTTTGCTTCAGTATCATTTTACATAATTCATTACTATTATTAATGCATCAGTAACTACCGTACTGTATGTCTTAACCATTTATTTTACATACATCAATCATAGTCTTGTTATTTCTTATATAATTACAATGCAGTTTGGGGATACGAAAAAAAAAGAAAGTATTCTGGGGATACGCTAGCAAAAAGGATTGAATACCACTGATACAAAGCATGTAGGCCTATTGGGAAATTCAAAAATCTAGGGATGGAATGTGGCACTCATCTGAGTTACGGTTTTGAAAGTATAATTTATGGTCCATCACAACTAGAGTTGTTTAACACCTGCCGAAAGCATTAGGTTATCCTGATAATTCATTATTGTTCTGCCAATAACACAACTGGTGAATGAAATGTTTTCATTATTAGTAAAAGAGTAGCAGATGCTTTCTTCTATGCAAAACAGATAAATAGATGATGCAAATCTGGCTTTCAGGTAGTAGCTCCCTGTAAAGCAGGTTTGAATAATTTCAAGGAAAAATTGTTCCGGGACCGGGTATATTCGTTACTGTAGGTACGTTAACAGGAAGCCACAATTTAAGTCACACAGAATTTGTGTGCTCTTAAAGTTGGGTTCTGGCGTCGTGTCAGTCCATTTGAGTTATGTGGATATAAAGAAAAAATTGTGACAGTGTCGTGTATAGTTACTGGGGTAGCTCAGTCAGTAGAACATTCGTGTGCTAAGCGAAGGGTCCCGGGATCGATATCCGGCCCCGGAACAATTTTTCCTTGAAATTATTCAGATAAATAGATGATTTCACAGTACCAACACCCAAAATTCTTTCCAGGACTTTATATGCCAGGCACAGACGATAAATACTTTTCAATTCACTTCATGAATTTCATTTCAGTAGGTTATTTTACGAAGCTTTATCAACATCTTAGATTATTTAGCGTCTGAAAGAGATTAAGGTGATAATGCCGGTGAAATGAGCCCGGGGTCCAGTACCGAAGGTTACCCAGCATTTGCTCGTATTAGGTTGAGGGAAAACCCCGGAAAAAACCTCAACCAGGTAACTTGCCCCGACCGGGAATCAAACCCGGGCCACCTGGTTTCGCGGCCAAACGCGCTAACCGTTACTCCACAGGTGTGGACCACTTCATGAATCGATATATACTTTTATTTATTTATTTATTTATTTATTTATTTATTTATTTATTTATTTATTTATTTATTTATTTATTTTCCAGATTTTAATTTGGCTGTCAAAAATATAGAACACAGAAAAAAGACCACATAAATCATAATCATAGCTTAGATCAAGTACAGATTATTATTATTAAGACTAGCTTCTGTTAACGACAAGTAGTACTTCAAATACAGAAGTTTTAAAACTACGAAAAGAGGATGGCACTATGTTTTGTCATAATTGATTAGAACGGAGTAAAATTGTTAGCTACAACAAACAAAAAATTAAAGAAGGCCTCTTCCTAATGTTTTTGATCGTACAGGCTACTTAAAACATCTTATTCTCATTTCTGATAATGGAACGCAGAAAAGGTAAAATGTTATATGATCTACAGCTTGATTCAGGGGTTTTGGCCCCTGCAAAAAGTACATAGGCTGAGAGCGAGTTACTCATCACTACTGGCGGGCTTCCTTCTTATTATGTCGCGGTATACTCCGTCTTAAAAACACAATATTCTTCCACACGTCCCGTTACTAAGCACTACGTCTGTTGACTAAACAATATCATGATGACTTATATTTTCCTGGCATAAGTGCCCCTCAGCTACGAGCACAGGTATTATTTTCATTCTTTCTCTTGCCTCTTTCCCTCCTATGCACATTCGTGATTAAATTTCTTTCTTATGACTCAAAACACAGCTTGCTCACTAGCCGAACAACCAAGGACAGGGGCCAATAACGTTGAATCGAGCTGTACCATATGAAATCGAATCATAAGAACACAATCATGCATCTCACCCTGTAGTTCTCGAATTGCAATTATAGGCTCTAGTAACGGTTTTTACACATGCAAACTGTTGCACACAAAGTCATCTGGAATATTCAGCTTAACCACACAGTGAATAGTATCACAACAATTAATTACGGACTTTTATGAATGTGTAATAAGGTCGTGTAGGCATTTTACCATTCTAGGAGTTTGACCTTGTGCCCTTTCTGGTAATTTCAACCATACACACAAGACAGGCACGCGGCGGGGCTTCCGTGACGTGAATCAGCAAGAAGCCGGCCCTGCATCTAAGATAACACAGACCATCACATCGGCGGCGGACAAACATCCAGCTCGTTGTGGGACTCAAACTCTGGACATCATTCACAGAATATGTTGCGATTTAATCACAGAATACGACACGGTCGTCTGCAAACCAGTAATTACGTCCAAAATGAATAAGATGGTCATCAAACCCGATGAGAAATGACGAAGAAAAGCTCATAGCACTACACAAACATTATGTTCAACAGACGTGCGTGGTTTTAACAGTTTATCTTGTTACAATATCAGAAAGAAAATGTACAGTTTGCTCAGTCGAGTTCACTTTGTATGCACAGTTAACAACATAACATAGCTTACAGATTTTCAAACTTTCGACACAATTGGACCTACCATAGGGTTAACACATCACTGGCAAAGAGTGGATCATCTATATTCTAGGAATTCACTTTTATCGATATCAAGAAATTCTGTGAGCACTGTAATGTTCTAGTTTGTCATTTTGGGATCACAATAGTGATAAAAAAACATGTAGGCTATTTCTGGGCTATATTTAATTACAAGCTACACTGAAATGTTGAGTATGATGTGACTTAAGTAGTAGCATTTCTGGCCACAAATTCAGTGGGCTCAAGTTCGAATTTCTTCCTTAGGGACTGGAAGTATGTACCTGTCGTGATGACCTTCTGCAATGATAACATGACTAGTCCCACCATTTGTAAGAATTTTAAATTAAGAATTTGAACAATCTTTTTTATACTTTTAAAAAAGCCTCAATGGCTTTATAAACATAATATCGTTGGTAGATAACCCAGAATTCTTTGCAACAACACACAGTGAGGCGGGCATTGAAAATCGAGAATTTTAATTTGTTTTATATAAAAAGAACCGGAATTAGTAGTAGTAGTAGTAGTAGTAGTAGTAATCAAATAATAATAATAATAATAATAATAATAATAATAATAATAATAATAATAATAATGAGCAATTCAATGTATGACTGACTGACATTTATAGTAGCAGCAAATTGTCTGCCTATATTGTGTAATAGGTTGAAATTAGAATGACTTGATAGAGGAAAGTGTACAGTTCAGATACTCGTATATATAAAAACAGACAATTGTCAAACAAAAAGTATACTATTACTTCACTTCCAAAGTATGTGTGACTTACTGACATAAATGTCAACTATCTCTTCAGGTGAAAATGGTTCTCCACAGATGTCTGAAATGTTCCTAATACAATTTTCCAAAATATTGTTTGAAGAGGAAGTTTTAATCTTCTGTTTAAATTGAAAACGATCTCTGAATCACGATAAATTAGTACTACAGTTATGACTGAAAAAGTGTTGTGTGACTGACAGACATCTCTGAATTTAATTGCGAATTTCATATTATTGAATCGCTAGTGCAAAATTACATTAAAAAGCTTGATAATTAGAAACAAATTTTTATAACCGGTTATTTTACAATGCTTTATCAACTGCTATGGATCTCTAGCGTCCGAATGAGATGAAGGTGATAATGCTAGCGATGTAAGTCCAGAGTCCAGCGCCAAAGTTACCCACCATTTGTTCTTAATGGGTTGACGGAAAATCCCGGAAAAAACCTCAATCAGGTAACTTGTTCCAACCAGGATTTGAACCCAGACTTGCGAATTTCACTCACAATTAACATAAACATTAATTTAAATTAACAAGTTAAGTACTGTCAGCCATGGGCATTGGTGTCTCATTTGACTGGTGTCGAACCGACCTTGACAGCGCGCTTATAGTGCTGATTTTACTCCCCTTTCTTTCATAATCCTAATTCCTTAGAAACTCTTAGGTGTGGGCAGATTATATATTTAGTATTAGTGATGGAATTGTAGCTTATCAAATCGGTGTGTACGAGTTAAAAATGACTATATCATGTGTAGAGGAAGAGTTCTTTTGCTGTTTAGAAGGGGAGAACATACTGCACATTTTATGTTATGTTCATAAGTTCTATTAGACACGAATACATGTAATATATATTAATCCTTATGGCATAAACAACGTGCTAAATTAGAACGTACAAGAAATTAAACGTTATTTGTATGCAGCTTACTACTTTCGAAGAAAAGTTATCAACATAAAAGTTGTGAAGAATACTAAATATCATTACTTGAAAATATTTTTTAGTCCAGAATGTGCAAATCTGTTAAATTACTTCAAGAAATGCCATAATGTTCAAGAGAATGAATGTAGACAACATTTTGGAATATTACTGGCTAGTTACGCAATTTCTTCGGAAGTCGTCCGTGATCTACAACGTACAATCTCAAAGGAAAGTTTAATCTGTCAGCTATTGTACTATGTGGAAGGGTTTTTGTATGTTTATCGTGACTGACTGATCGTAACTTACAGTACAAATAATAATTATAGTGTTTTTAAGTTATTTAGAAACTTACGATACTCCAACTATTTTCTATTAACTTCAAGGAAAGATCAAAATATGGTATACAAAAAAGAGGGATTGAAATAAAACAAATTTAAATGTCCAAATTGTGTTAGGAAATATGTACGTTTTCTTACGTGAATCTTTAAGTGTTTGGAATATGATAAGCAAAGCTCGGAAGTTGGGGACTTGCGTCTTTGAACGTGGCTAAGCGACCGGACTTCAATGTCAACAAACACCCGCTTCCAGCACGGAGGTACTGTCAGGTCTGCTATAAAAGTGGTTCCTGGCTGGAACAACATAATGATAATATTATGATAGGTTGAAACATCTAATTTTATAGCATATATATAAATAAACATGCAAAATACATCAAATTTACAGTTCTGCTCTGTACATTTCATTACAGTGTATGACTACATGCATTCGAAGATTTTCGAACCCATAAATTCTTCGTCTGTTAGTTAAACATGATTTGAAACGAAGGAAACTTATTTCCACGTCACATGAAGTGACGGGAGCAAACTTTAATTTTTTTATTTTATTTATTTTAACTAGCTACCTAGTGAGTACAAATTGCATTTATAAAATAAAAATGTTTCTAGCCACTACCGTAAGAGTCAGGCTCGTGTACGGTGTGGTCTTAGTGAATAATATAACATAAAATTTACAAGGACAGTTTACTAAATACAGTAATTAACTTAATTCAAACCAATAAGTACAACACAAGAGCAAGAATAAAGAAGAAAGGGAAAACGAGAGAAAAATACACATTTAATATAAATTGACAATCCGACAGAGGCCAGTGATATTCGATAAAAACATGAATATAGTCGATAGAAATAAAAGGTAAAAAAAAAGTACATTTGTTACTATTATATATCATGGATAATTTTACAAAATTCTTTTTTAAAAGTTTCAATTTTAAAAAAATTTCAAATTTGGAAAATGGTTTGAAATTTTATTATAAAGTCTTGGGCCTAAATAAAATACTGAATTTCACTATCACTGTTTCCTGTTCGATTTTCAGCAGATCTCGTATCTAAGAAAGATAAGTTTATCCTAAATTTTTCTCGCAAATAGTTTTCAATTAGTGTATCACTACTAGGGAAGGTCCCTCTACGACTTGATCCATGGCTATGGACAAATTCTCCATCAATTTAAAGGACTGCAATGTCTTTCAATGAATGCCCGTTTCCAGCTCTAGTTTATGTGTGGTACAACTTACAAGATATAAACTCTGCATTAGAAGAAAATAATGTATCTCCTCAGAATTCCTCCACGAAATTCTGTACCTAAAATTTAAGAAATGAATTTTCAAACTTCCATAACACCCATTCGAATAACACGTATTTTCTATTTCCTCAAACAGACCGTTTACCTGTAATTCTCTTAATGTCATTGGCTTCGACGTGACACAGTTTATTCTTTCGTCTTCTTGCCATTCGATGTGACCACTTTCTTAGTACAAACGACTGTCCCTGAGCACTTGCAGCGTGAGCTTTGTGTACGTTATGCCTGTAACCTTACTGAAGCACACGACACACAAGTCCCCAAGATCCGAGCTTTGATGATAAGGTCTCCCGCAAGTTATAGATTAAAATAACCAGAGTATTCGAAACATTATTAATGAAATAAGGCATCTTAAACTATAAAGAAACATATTTCTGCAAGTCCACACCTGTGGAGCAACGGTCAGCGCGTCTAGCCGCGAAACCAGGTGGCCCGGGTTCGAATCCCGATCGGGGCAAGTTACGTGGTTGAGGTTTTTCCGGGGTTTTCCCTCAACCCAATACGAACAAATGCTGGGTATCTTTCGGTGTTGGACCCCGGACTCATTTCACCGGCATTATCACCTTCATATCATTCAGACGCTAAATAACCTAGATGTTGATACAGCGTCGTAAAATAACGCAATAAAATAAAATATTTCTGCAACAATTTTAAAAAATTCACCTCGGTATGGAATCGCTCTAATAATAATAATAATAATAATAATAATAATAATAATAATAATAATAATAATAATAATGTAATGGTAGCAAAGAGGACGAAGTAAATCTTACAATAGTCCACTGCTCTGGAGTGACAGTCATTATGTCTGACCATGAAACGAATTCCGGGTTCAAATCCTGGTTGGGATAAGTTACCTGGCTGAAGTTTTTTCCGTGGTTTTCGCTCAACCCGTTAAGAGCATATGCTGGCGATCCTTGAATGCCAACCATAACCTACGCCAATGTCTGTTCCTAATTTCGCTATCGACCAGGCCAAGTACGAACCGCACCTATCTACAAAGCACACAGACCACCAAGTGCGCATGGAGTCGAGCACAGCCCGTAAATCCACTCCAAACTGAGTTATGGGACGGTCATATGGAGATTTCAAGAGCCGATATAATAAACGCAGAAGACGATACTTGCGCGAATTGGACCAATTCCAACATAATGACATACAACACTCTACACAAACCAAATGGTTTCGAGACCCAAAACCCGAGCCGTAGATTAAATTATAATACATGGTCTTGGAGCTAGAAACAGCACTGAAATAGCCACACATCCCCACAATGTCGTACGAAGACAAGCGTGAATGGTAGTGTGTAGTCAACAGGATGTATCTTTCAGCTTTAAAATTTCCTTCTCATCTGGATTTATTAAGAAGGCCCGTCCTTCTGTCCTAAAGTCAATAAATAAAAACCACGCTTAATATGACATTATACAAAAAGTATTCGCCCTTCAATTTTTAACTGTCAGTAATGATGTATAAAAACAAACTATGTCGTCATTTCATAAACAATGTTTGGTATCATGTTTAACTGGTTTATTTTAGGACGCTTTATCAACTGCGATGGTTTCTAAGTATGAGTGAAATGAAGGTGATAATGACAGCGAATTGAGTGGAGGATCCAGTGCCGAACATTACCCAGGAAAGGTTAGTGTACCGAGCCGACTTCGATATGAGATCTTTAATATAATACACGTAATAGACGCATGCATTTCCTTAACACGATCCATCCTCTCATGCGAACCAAGACAGCCTCAAACTTAAGGAAATTATATTACTCGTTGAGTGACATGGAGTGGGACTAATGCTTTTATCTCCTATAATAACAGTTGAAGGGTTCAGAGCCATAGTGGGCCAAGCGCCATATATTAAAAACGGAGAAAGCAAGGGTTAAAGTTAAGTGAATACCATAATTTAATGAAGAGTGACATATAATTTAGTTTTAGTGTGCACACTTTATATTATTTGCTATATGTTTCATTGAATTATGGTAAGCATTTAATTTTAACCCTTGTTTTCTCCGTTTTTAATATATGGCGCTTGGCCCACTACGGCTGTGACCCCTTCAATTAAACACACGTAGATATCTCCTGATTAGATACCTTACAGTAGCTACCATTTACTACTATAACAAGTTCATAGTTAATAATATATATTATGTCTATCTGAGTTAGGTTCGGGCTGATACATCTATTAGCAGGCCAGTACATCTCACGATATGTGTCAGAGGAACAATGTGTTGCATACATTTTAAGTCTGATTAGTGAAATATGTTATTAGTCAGTGATGCATGCAATAGAGGTGGAAAGGAATTGGCCACCCTACCCCATTACCTCTGGCTTAGTTGCTCATGAGTAATGCTTTATTGGTGTCACTTTTGAGGTACTAACCAGTCTTCGGACTGCTGACCAAACATACAAAGAAAATTATTATTGAATAATTTCAAGCAAAAATTGTTCCGGGACCGGGTATCGATCCCGGGACCCTTCGCTTAGCGCATGAATTCTCTCCCGACTGAGCTACCCCAGGAACCAGACACGACACCGCCACAATTTTTTCCCTTATATCCACACGACTCAAATGGGCTGACAGACGCCAGAATCCAACTTTTGATTGCACACAAATACTGTATGACTTAAATTGTAGCTTTCTATTAACGTATCTAAATCACACAGTATTTGTGTACACTCAAAAGTTGGGTTCTGGCGTCTGTCAGCCCATTTGAGTCGTGTGGATATAAAGGAAAAATTGTGATGGTGTCTGTATGGTTCTTGGGGTAGCTCAGTCGGGAAAGCATTCGTGCGCTAAGCGAAGGGTCCCGGGATTGATACCCAGCCCCGGAACAATTTGTCCTTGAAATTATTCAAACCTGCCTTACAGGGAGCTACTACCTGAAAGCCAGATTTGCATAAAATTATTATTATTACTATTATTATCATTATTAGGCTATTATACATAGACTGATAAATAATTATACAATAATTTGTCAATATTTTACCAACCGAAAAATATGTTTCAAAACCAACAGTCCGGGGTCGAATCCAGGTAAAGAAATGAAGATTAAGCGGTGGTCTCGCATCAAATAACACATTATCAAGAATCCCTACAAGCCTGCACAGAAAGAAAGTCTCAGTGATTTGTAGAACTATAACAGAAGTTATGGATGTTACTAATATCATCTATTATAGCTTGACAATGATGCAAAAAATATAATATCTTCATTTATTTCACTGAAAATCTCTGCGGCCTACATCCTAAGCCGCAGCTACAATTGCATGAATTCATGCATTACAACACGTAAGACATGTACTTTATTAAAAACCTAAAATTACAGTAAACAAGGTTTGTATGGGCTATTAAAAGCAGCGTTGAGTTCTCGCTTTGGTATCAATTGCTTTTCATCTACAGTATTATTTGACTTCACACGGCAAAAAGAGTAAATTATTTACATTAAATGTAGCGAATATCTATCAATGCTTGTCATACAATGATCCACCAAAATGACAGTTCCACTTTCCGCAACTTTGAGTTTCAATGTTTTTTATATCAACTGTGTTTCAGATTAACTTTATTTTACCTACTGGCGCTTTATAAAGATCAGTCTGCAGTGGCCCATTACAGGTATAATCATGATTTTAATTGTATTTTAGCGCAAGGTCGAAATTAAAGTTTAACTAATTCATCACTTCTAAGTTATAATTAATTTAAGTAAAGAATTTAAGTAAAGAGAAAGAATTCCTACTTTTCAATAACACACCCTACAAATTTTCCTATTCTGCAATGAACTGGAATAAAAAGTGTCCTTCGAAATTCAAAAACTCCAATAACGGCTACGGATGAAGCACTGCGCGATGTTCATGTCATTTATTTTCCACTAATCGCTTAATTGACGCATATAACGCTCTCATGTCTAACTTAACAGTTTTATTCAAATCTATATTTCGTCAATGATGTTTTGTACAGCATAAATCTTGCCAATTGTTTCATAACGATAGTCGAAGAGGGACAGTGCATAAGACATGTTTTTTCTTGTAGCAAAATGCGTTATGGACGTGGCAGTATTAAATATCAGTACAAAATAACAACCAGTCCCGGTGTTAAATATATCAGTATCGAATAACCTTCCTTTTTTTAAATAATAATAATAATAATTCTTTATTTATACTAGCAGAGTTAAGGCCTTGGGGCCTTCTCTTACACTCTACCAGGTCACAAAGTATACAATCAGTGAAAAATTAACAAAAAGTTAAAGAACAGAATAGTAACAAATTACAAAAAAATAATGACAATGGCATAATAAATTGATACTAAACAACATGAAAATAATACCATAATAGAAAAAAAAAAAAGTAAAATGCATTGAAATATAGTAAAAGCAACTCAAATAGTTAATATAAAGAACGTAAGGAAGAATATAACAAAATGGAATGTTGTAATAAAATAAAAAAAAGAAAAGAAATACGAAAATTAAATAAAATTTACAATAAAACGGTTATGATAATAAATTCATCTGGTGATCAAGAGAACAAAAAGGGGAAAGGAAAAAAATATATATTTATATATTTTTACAAAGCTATCGCAGAGAAAACGGCTTCCCATAAAATCTACTCTCTTAATTTAATGTTGTAAGTGACAAAAACTATTTAGATCCGTAAGATAATGAAAGTTTATAATAATGCGCACGTCCCGAAATACTGGTAACATCAGGGTTACAAACCCAAACACCAGAAATGTTATGCAATGCATTACAGTAATTGATGTAATTCTTAACAAGATTATCAAAAGAGTGACATTTTAGTTTTTCTTTTCTAGGTCTAAGAATAAGACCGAGACGTAGATGGGAGGATAATATTAAAATTGAATTGAGGGAGGTGGGATATGATGGTAGAGACTGGATTAATCTTGCTCAGGATAGAGACCGATGGCAGGCTTATGTGAGGACGGCAATGAACCTCCGAGTTCCTTAAAAGCCCTAAGTAAGGACTAAGTGGTAAATTGAATAGGCCTATTCAATATAAGTGTATCTACAAAAACATATACAGTACATATGCAAAAAAGTTATAGGCCTACTGTAAAATACGAGACGTAAAACAAATAGAGAATTTAACAATTAAGTCCACACCTGTGGAATAATGGTTAGCGCGTCTGGCCGCAAAACCAGATGGCCCGGGTTCGATTCCCAATCGGGGCAAGTTACCCGGTTGTGGTTTTTTTCGGGGTTTTCGGACTGTTGGACATAGGACTGATTTCACCGGCATTATCACCATCTCATTTAGACGCTAAACAACCTAAGATGTTGATACAGCGTCGTAAAATAACCTACTTAAATAAAATATTCAACAACTGAAGCGTTGGGCCGAATAACGGTTTATGTTACAATTTTTCAAAATCGAGTTTTTAATTGAATAATGCTCTGTATAGTCTTACACAGCTGCCACAAAAATTGTTTATCAACATCCGTATCAGAGGCGCTTCTACACGAGTTACAACCATGAATTTCTTGCTTGGAACAACGGTCTATGTCACTAGTCACTTCTGGCATATCCAGTTCTTTACATCATATCGGGATTTATTGCACGGGAGTTTGTTCTCTTTACGAATACTGGGTACTTGAACTCTGTGTATCAGGTTTCGGTTGATCTATTACGTAAAATGGACGACTGCAAGACAGTAACGATTTCTACGGTAGATATTGACAGGCTTAAAAAAAAAAAGGATCCTGGCAAATTAATATTAATAAGTGAAAAGATGTGTCACGAAAGTCTTAGTACACAACAAGGAAGACGAAGTTGCAAGTTAGTGCAAAAGATCCTCCAAGTAATGTAAGTTCCTGTCTGTTATTTTTGCAGTATTTTATTAGTTGTATTTTCATTTATACTTTACTTAGTTTTAGTTGGTCTCTGTTGTGTTTTGCCACTATAGTCTATCTTAGAATTTTATCAAGGTTATCAGGAACAGATTTGTGGAAATTCTTGTAAGAAGATGAGCTCACAGCTTGCTCTTGATGTTAGAAAGAAGCTGTTTAAAATGTATTACTCTCTTATAGTCAGCATTTAAAAACTGTGATTGTTATTGTCTTCATTATTAATAAAATGTATACTTAACAGATAAGCCACCTTGTTGGGATGGATACTGAATATTCGGGACAAGGGTTCAAATTCCATCCCCAACAATTTCTCAACAGTACTATTTAATTTTCTTTATTCATTTGTTATTGTTGCAACTTTAATTAATTTAATGGTATCCCTACATCGCAATGCTGCAGTTATTTTCTAATAATAGTGTTATTATTTGATCAATATTGTATGTTTATTCATAATATGACAATTAGTGTAACTTTAATAAGTTACACGGTGTTAATTCATATTAATCTATAACATTTAAAAATTAATGCCATAATCATTCTGTTCATAATTTAACCTTTTTATTGATTTTGTATATTTCATAATATTCTGATTGTATAAAACTATTTATTGTCTGTATTCCCCAGTAGCATTTCCGTGGAGCTAAGAATGTTCTATGATGTGTAATACGATTTTCAATAACATTCTTCTCTTAGTGTACAAACATATTGATGGAATAACGGACTATGTCGCCCGTCCGATAGTAAATTTATGAGCGAAATTACGTTGTAAAATTTTTGCTCCTCCTGCACAATTAGCAGATTGTAACATAGACCGTTATTCGGCCCAACACTTCAATTATGCATTAAATCTTCATTCGCAAAAAGAAAATGGCTCCAAATGGTCTGAGATTCCATACAGACATTCTCACGGCGCCAGACTGTTCTTCAAGGTGATGAATCTACTGTCTGGATACTGACCAGAAAATCAAGAGCTCTCTAACGTTGCGGCAAGTAAAACCTGAGGCATGCAAGGAGAAATATGACACAGCAAAAACCTGCTGCTTCTTTCTTCAGGAAAACTCTTTTCTCAACCATGAGAAAAAGAGAAATTGAAGAACTTGAAGGACAATACCGGGCGTCAAACCTGCGATATTCAATCTCTGCAAAGAAAGGAGAAGGTAACAGATGTGAAACGAGGGACTAAGGAATCAATTATACGGGTGTTACGATGTTGTCTCTAACACTAGGTTGGCTCTGTATAACAGGTGTGAACGTGGTGCGGGGGTGAAGGTTCAACTGACATAATAATAGATATTACTTCCTTGTGTGAATTATAAACTGCTGTGATGATGAGGATATATTTGGTATTCTGATGCAAATGTAATACATATGCCTCCCGTCTACGTGATTTTCTGTTCAAAACTATTAGGTAGATTGTGTTCATGTCATATCGAAAATAGCCTATTAACTTGTCTGGGAACATGCAACTAAAATAAAGTTTAAGAGTACGTGAAGTCATTAAGCACAGAATACAAAATGTAAATCATCGCCTAGAAATTATTCCAAATAATGAATAACATATTTTCAAACATTGTTGGTATATGTCAATATCATTTTCCGTAAAAAGAAACTAATTTCAAATAACTCACAAAAGTTGTGAGGTTGAAAATCTAGTCTGAAATCATATGTTCGGCTGTTTAAAAGTTCTTGAAGATTTAAGGGCAGAGGGTACGAACGCATACAAAAATAATTGCAAAACATGCAGTAACACTTTTAACAATCCTATCGTCCACACCTGTGGAGTAACGGTCAGCGCGTCTGGCCGCGAAACCAGGTGGCCCGGGTTCGAATCCCGGTCGAGGCAAGTTACCTGGTTGAGGTTTTTCCGGGGTTTTTCCTCAACCCAATACGAGCAAATGTTAGGTAACTTTCGGTGCTGAACCCCGGACTCATTTCACTGGCATCATCACCTTTATTTCATTCAGACGCTAAATAACTCAATAAAATAAAAAAAAAATAACAATCCTATCTACCACAAGTTTTATGATAGCCATACATAAATACCACTGAATCTTGAAAGAATGCTGAATTTAATAGCTTACAGTTCACTTAATTTAGATTATTAATTTTCCCCCTATACAATTTTTAATTGCTGCAACAATTCGAAAACATACTTAAACATAAGATCACATAGGTACATTTTCTTGTTAAACTAATGTTGCCATTGCTACCAAATTTTTACCAGATCTTAAATATTGCCTTGTCATATTGAAACTCAGTTTTTATTTCCATAGCTTGAAAATTAAGTTAGTTCCATAATTTTATATATTCTGTGAAAATTATTTTTTCCAAACTCTAATGTTTTTAAATATCACAAAACTGACAGATCTTTCTGAATTAAGTAAAAAGTGAGTTTCTTATAGCAGTATGTATATATGTAAGACCTGATAAAAATTTAGGACCAATGAGATCATTGGTTTACCAGGAATTTGTACCTATGTGATCTTAAGTTTCGATCTGTTGCAACAATTACACAAATTCTTTAGGACAGATTAATAATCTAAATTAATTGAACTGTATATCATTAAATTCAGCTTTCTTTCGAGATTCAGTGACACAATTTATGCATGGCTATCATAAACATTGTGGTAGATATTGTCAAAAGTATCAGTGTATGTTCTGCCATAATTTTTGTATGCGTTCATAGCCTGCTGTCCTAAAGAATCAAAATTGGTTGTACAGTACCTATAATACACTTCACGCAATAGTTACAAAGCTTAATTCCCTTTTTTTTTTAAGAAAAATCAGCAAAGTAGCAAGCTTATACTTGAACACGTACGACAATCATTAATTTACGGAGTAGACTTGGCTCTGTTTGTAACTCGATCGAATACGGATTGGAAGAGCCTGAGTTCAAGCCAAGATGGGGGAATTCATTATTTTTTGGAAAACCATAACAATTCGGCCACTGATAAAACTGAGAACTTCATTTTATGCAGGCCAGACCACACCATCTCTTGTTAGCGCAATGTCCAATAAGCATGTCGCTAGGTCCTGTGCGACACAAGATCAATAAATTGTTGGCGTACATGCCATTATTTACAATATGTTGTTGACTAAATTGATACTGTGAACTTGGTACTGGACAATCAATATCACGGTCTGCGAGAACATGACAATACATTTTCTTGTTCCGCAAATACTAAATAAAATTTTATATGGGCACCACGGATTCTACATGTGTTAATTTGTATTTTAAAACGATCACTTAGGCTCTAACTCCAAACGTTTCCCGTAAGGTAGCTCATTCAGAGCAAGAAATATTTTCTTTGATTCAGAGAACGCTTAATAAACTACGCACGGTGACAGTATAAGTATAAAGTATAGGGTAAAGGTTGTTAATACTGTGATAGCTATTTTTTGAGAATTTATTACAATTTTACTGAGCGAGAGGATGATCTTTTTTTTGCGTCAACGTATTAAGGGAATGTTCGTGGACAAGTTTCTGCACAAAACAGGTCTTCTCTCGCTCAGCAAAATTGTAATAAATTCTCCACAAAAAAAAAAACTATCACAATATTACTCGTATCACAATATTACCAACATTTACCCTATACCCTCTGATTTAATCATTTATTAAAGGACGCAATACACAGCGAATTCTCAAACAAATTGCGTTCTTCAAACAGCACAAAATGGGCTCAAAATAGCCTATACAGTAACATGCTGTATTTCATTTCAATGTGAAGAATTTCTGAAATATACATCCACACCATTCATCGTTGCTACATTATATATGTCGTTTCGTGTTAACAAGATTCAAAAGCTGGAGTAGCACATTTATTGTAACTGCCAACTAATCTGCCGACAACACATGACGCAGAATCTATATAAAAGAGCGTTGTTGGTGAACAGTGAATAGCTGTGTTCAGTATCGCAATTATGTGGGTCATGGAAGCAATTACATCAATGAACTAATAATTCATCACATGCATCCACAACCTTCCGCATCAAAATGTTTATATAGGCCTCGTCTCTAAACTTCTCTAATCCTTTTATCGCAATGCATCTGATACATACTTGCTGTCCTTTGTATGTAGGTTTGAGGTTATGTCGAAGTCACGGTCGTGGGTTACTGAATTTACCCGTGAACAATGCGATGTTCTGTACGAGTACTGTTTTAGGTGAAGGTCCTGTGTTGTGACGACCGCATGCAAAGTTCTTTAATACATAAAATATTTGCCCTTAATTCACGATTACTGGGTTCATGAAAATAATCGCTGAATAGAAGTGTGTCATATAAATAAGTTCGGGAGCGATGGTTATTTTCTAAGAGAACCTTACTAAAATACAGCGTTATAAATCAATTAGAATAAATTTATATCTAGGTTTTTAATTTATACACCGGTGAAGTAAGTCACTTTATTAAGCATAGGCCTACTGATGGAATAATCCTTATTAGACAGACATGGTACGACGGTTAAGACTAGGTATGATGATGCGTGGAGGTACAATTGTGATTTCGAATCCCTTCTTGGACAAAGCTCCTGGTCCGTTAAGGCATCCTCAGTCGTATTAGATCGAGGTATCCTTTGGCAGACTCAATGCTAGAGAATTAATGTCATTAATTTCAGAGGCTTATTCTTTGAGATATTTGAAACAAAAAATGGTTTAATACAATTTTGCTCGTTTTTGCTTCCTTTTCAAGATATAAATTGTTTTATACGAAACATTTCATAGCGTGTTTTGGGAAAGCCATTGATTTAGTTCCCAATATACTTAGTCAATTTAAGAGGGCAACGTACAGTGAGATCTAGAAGTCTCTCCGCAGTGCTTGTGTAGCCGAGAATCCACTAGGCAGAGAATTCAAGTGTATTTGGTAGAGAATTCAAGTGGCAGCACTGGCCGCTAAGAATATGATGGGCTGGGAGTGTGAGGTTGTCAAACCGGAATGAATGGGGGAGTGTCAACTTTATATAGGTTTGTATTCTAGGGTTACTAGAACTAATAGAGCTGCAGAGAGACTTTTCGATCACACTGTATTATGATAATAAATTATTGAAATAATTTTAGTTTTATTCTATAAATGTGCAGAAATTTGATCCAAACAAATGCAACTTTTTGTTCTGCAAATGAATCTTTCAATGTTTACAAACACGATTGAGAATCTACGTGAACGCTATGAATGATATAGGCTAATCATAGAAAATGGTGGAAATCATTTTGAACACGTGTTTTATTTAAGAAAAAATGGCGTCAGTGACCAAGGGGTTCTATTTTACAAAGACTTGTGTATGTTCCAGCTTACAAAAGCTCTTTACTGAACTCCAGTTACTAGTTAGCCTACATAAAAGTGCAGTATCCATGTCAATACTGTTTCAGCGCATATTGTAGATTATAATTTATATATTTTAGAGTAAAATGACGACGATCTTTTTTGTGCAACGTTAACGACTGTTGCCCTAGCAGCTCGGGAATATTTCTGGTTAAGAATAAGAGACACCTGCTAATATCAGTGGTATGACCACGCCGGTTAAACCTTGGCATACTGCCGGTGTTGTGTTATCTGGTGACCATTATGGACGACCAGCCTTTATCTCCACTCTACATTCGGGACTACCCCATTAATTTGAACTCTACCTCCTGAGAGCTGTACGCGTAACTGACTTGTCTGTGCGTTCTACGCATCCAGAGATTCGATTTTGTATTAATACGTAGTAAGTTTTCGTTACAGAAATCTCGTTGGGTGTCTGTGCAGTGTATTTCAATCAAAAGGAAACAAGTTTAAATTCTTGTCAGATGCCGAAAAAATTATTACTTATAACTCAGCAAGGCAGTAGGCCTACACAAATTCTTTTTCTACAATTGGCTATTAAAATACATGTTTCCTCCGTCGGGACTTCATTTCATAACATGGAGGTAAGAGATTACGTAATCTCATCCTTAATCTCATCATTAGACGACAGTATGTGGCAACCATCCAACTCTGACCACTTCAGTGGCGTAGAAAGCGTCTATAAACACAAAGATATTACAGTTACTATTACAATATACTTACCATTCACTATTTCAGTTTGCATACTTCACACTCTATATGTTTCTCAGTTCGTGATAAATAAAAAAAAAACATACAATACGGATAGAGGTGAAGAGCACTTTCAATTGACAAAATTAATTCGGAAGACCCTTTTTCAAGCATGTAGCCGTCGAAACACTGTTTACAGCACAAAGCAATTCATCTGCATTATATCGAACTAATTTCATATTTACTTGTACTGTATGTGTACTGAATAAGATAGATCAGTTTTATTGTTAACATCTTGCAAATTCTGAAAACTACGTAAAGACTGTAGGCGATCAGAATATTTCTGAAACGAACACGGTACACTCCACGCGTCGCCAGCCGGCGATCGGGATTGCTATGAAATGATAATGAAATGGAGAAATATTATCAGAATTATATAGATAGCTAATCTAGAAAAAAAAAGGGAGAACTCCGAGAAAAGCTCCAACTACGACCTTGTCCGCCCCAAGTCTCACTATGAATTTTTCGATGAAAAATCCCAGACCTGACCGGGACCCAAACCCGGGCCCCTGCGTGACAGGCCGGAGGCCTGATCACTCAGCCACCTTAGGGGTTTCAAAATATATATGTTGTGTGGAATTCATAAACGTAGGTTCGAATCTAGACTGTGGCATGGATGTTTGTTGTAAATTTCATTTTCTGTTCCTTCTTGCGTTAAGGCTCAAAGTCATTCTGACACAACGTTATAGATATCAAGACGAAACACCTAAATATGAACAAAGGATACATTCCGCTACATAAAATCCCTCGATAGACTATAAGGGTGCTATTCATAGACATTTCGCTAGACCGCGCTACGAGCGTGCTAAACTAGCCCCGACTATCGACTGATTACTTGTACAGGATTCATATCATATCGCTAACACTGGTTTATGAATACGAAAAACGTTAGTTCGCTGATCATCCACCGGAAGCCCGCGCTAAGAATGTCTATGAATATGGCCCTTTGGGCTAGTTTAGCATGCTCGTAGTGCGGGCTAGCGAAATGTCTACGAATAGCTCCCTAAATGTCTTACAATTACAGATCTGAACCTGAGGAACTATTAGAACTGAAGTCATAAAAGGGCCATAATAATGCATTATTATTATTATTATTATTATTATTATTATTATTATTATTATTATTATTACACCGTCATCATCACCATTCATTCGCCTTTTCATTCCCTCCAATATTAACTTCGTATGTCTCAAAGTTTGCTGCAAAATAAAAAATAACTGGTGAATAACCGATGTAGTGAAAACAAGGTATTTCCGCAGTACACTGCATGGGTCATTGCATGATAACAGCTTCATCCCGTAGCGTAGCTCATGAAAATGTGCCGGGCAGTGACCAGCCTATTCAGGGGCGATAACAAGGTCGTGCAACTGATAAACGGGAGGAGGACATTGACTGAATCAGATCTGCTTTATGCGACATTGTTTCCAGGCTAATGGCACCGGTGCAAACAGCACAGTGTCGTGAATGGAAACAGCAGTGAACCGGGATACATGTATTGCACAAATACAGTTGTTTTAAGAAACGTTAAAAATTCACTTACAGTCTGTGTTTTAAAGTGAAAAGAAGTACTCCTCAACCTGTTAGGACAATCTTCCTATGCGATTATCATTTCTTTAAAAGGATCGGAAGGCGGTGTTGCCTCATGAATTATTTTAACCATGTGTATTCCGACACAACACTAGTCTCGGTTAGGGCGTGGATTTTTTATTTGAAGAGTACAGTGGGGATTTTCTCGGGGTTCTCCCGCTTCCCCACCCCAGGCATAAACATCATTCCATTCGAGTATCCATTCCACTAGCATACTGTACGATTCAACTCCTCGTTCACAGTAACAACGCTAAACAATCAAAGGATGCAAAATATACTAGAAATACAATAACTACAACTGAGATGGTATGAACACACAAAGCGAAGCCCACTGGACACAGCCTGCAAATAAAACACCACAACCTAAATTGGAGGATGGAATAAGAGATATCATGCAGAAAAGAAACATGGAGAGTGTATGGATTGCGAACTTTGGAGGAAGAAGAGTGTATTTTCTGATTGAGAAAACTTGTGAATACAGAAATTTCCCTACAAAATGAAATAGACCATAGTCTACATGGCACTACATTTTTTTCTCCATATTTTAAACATATTTATAGCCTAAATAGGTTATGTTTTCAAGAGGGCAGGAAAATGTAACCGCCAGCTCTTATGACCGATTTCTCCAAACTTATTCAACTTTAATTGTTATTCAAAGTCTTTTTAATTGACACTTAAAGGGACAATGTATTTCACCAACACAAATTGGGCTTTAAGCTCTCATTAAACTACATTTAAATTAATTGGGCAATAATTAATTCTGCATTAACGACAATAATTTTCATCATGGCGAAGATAAAGATGAACTTGATATTTGAAAATTATGATTCCTACCAAGATAGGCGAGGATAATTTCCAAAAGAGAAGATTATTTTAATGCAATGGACGAAAAAGATTTGCAAATCCGGTTCAGGCTAAGCAAAACATAAGCATTGTATATTTTGAATAGTAGGTGATTTAGAATTTTCAACTGATAGTTAAGTACTTCATAATATTATTTAAATAATAAATTTATTCAAGGAACGTTTAATCAATCTTTGGATGCCTAAATCGCGGGAACTAAAGTAATATGACTAACATATTTATCATGTAGGCCTAATATTACATTTGAAGACATTGTAATACCGCAAATCCATGAAGTCTTTCCATTTTGCTCGTTGTATATTTCCTTGCATCTACTTTCATATCATCCCGTTTTGTCTTCAATTGAAATCTCTCTCTACTTATTTCCAACCTTTCTTCTTTTCTTCTGAAGTCTACCCATCCATCTTTTTGTTTTCGATGATTTTAATGTGTTTTGAGGTTATCTCTGTTTATGACGACATTTTATTGCCGTAATATAATTGAACTCAGCATATAGACCATTTTACATTAACAAGGAACATGACTTTCCAAATTACGATTTTACTATGATTCCGAAGGCCGTAATAACTTAATTGGGAATTAAATTAACGTCCTTTATATTAAATGCGTGTTAGTTTGGTGAAACGCAAACGAATTAAATACGATTTAATTTCCGTATTTAAATTAAATTACAATGAAATTAGTTAATTATGGATTAGTAACATGTTGGCAAAATCGGCCCTTAGGCCGTAAGTGACTCTGAAACCTATACTTCGTTTCTGGAATCTGTAGACTATAGGAACCGAAACAAGTCCTTTGCGCAAGTGGTGAGTGGAGGGGGCCAGTCCAATGACCGCTCTGTGGAAAAGCAATGATTGAAGACAAGCGTCTAAAATGCCACCCCTACAAAACACCTTCTGTGTCGCGTATCTTACCCATTAGCGGCTGTGAGCCGATTCATCCCGCAATACACTCCCGCACTGATAGGCTCCGCCCATTCGTTTGTCATAGGCTTCACCCAAATGCGTTGATTTACTCCAGAGATTACAGAAACGGAGTGCAGAAGTCTGTTTTACGTAGTACATATTGCAACGGAGGGGGAAGGGTTAGAAATTTATTTTTCTGCTATATATAGATAACTGCACTGCATCTACTGTATATGCACTACTAAGGTTAGCATATACTTTTTGAACCTTGTTAGTTCATTATAATTTTAATGCTACCTTCGGAATATACGGTGGATTTTAGTACTTTAATTAGTTGCGATATTATTCTAATTGAGTTAAAACATAAAAGTTGCAAAATTATTACATTATATCCTACTTCATTTCAATTCTTGTTTAAATCCTACCACCAGCATGTATTCTGTCGTAACACTGTCACCTTCCGAGAGATTTCACACACTTCTCAATAACATTTAATTGTTCCTTACTGACTGTGTATGTTTAGTACATCGTGGTCATTTTTATTATGACATTACAGACTTAAATTTAATCAAGCGAAGTAAAAAAATGATCGTTGAAATCGAGCAATGACGGCATTGTTGAATCATGCATAGGTCTACAACAGCGTGGATCAATACCTGTTTCAGAGAAGTAACCATGACCCAGTTTACAACTGTTTTATACAGTCAACGTAACACTTTTGCTATAGGTTTCCAACAAAGCTGTGTTAACCAAGGTCCGCAAAAACGAGAATCGCACTTCATTTTCCCGTAAGCTCATCACCCATTAATTGTGCGCTCGCATTTTACCACAATTCTGCTAACGGGTCAGAGTAATAATATCGCCTTCATATAAATCTCAGGCTTCTTAGAGAAAGTACGTATAGTTATTGGACGGCAATGATTATTTACAGAAAGGTGTGCATATAGGGCGGAGGAAAAGCGAGAGAGTGGTTCATAACATTAAATGAACTGCATTTGACTATGAAATCATAAGCACTCGGCAGTTCCAGAATTTAGTTATCAACTGCACTTTACAGTACCGGTACTGTATACATTCCATTTGATCTCTTATTCTACAACACAAAACTGCAAATAAAGATCCCCAATTTATGTAGGCCTACGAAGGTCGAAGCAGAGCAACAGCTGATTTTTTGGATGCAATTGAGACCCGTTTCTAAATTTTACTGAGATAACTTACAACTCATAACTCTCCTTCTCAGTTGCCTTTTGAATTCTTTTATTTATTTCTGTTGCATATATGCAACGGTGCAACCCTACCATAGACACAAAATATATCGAATAATTTTATCTTTTCGTTTCTAGCGCACTTTTACTAGGTTGGTGCATAAGTTCGTAGCGTTGTTCGCCATCACAATACTGCGTTTCTAGGAGATTGTTTATAGTCTGTCGTTTGTTATTTTGGAGTGTTGTGCTTGTAAGCAAGCCTTGAATTTTGCGGATTTGAAGAAGGTTTGTGCTATTTGTGGGCTGAAAAAGATGGAATGTCAAGTTGAAAAAGACGAACACTTCCGACATATTCTTCTATTTGAGTTTAATAGAGGAGCAAAGGCGGCTCGAAACATTTGCGCAGTGTACGGGAAGAATACCATCGGAGAAAGCACCGCAACAAAATGGTTCTGTCGTTTCAAAACATAACACTCCATACAAAATTAGTGCTTATTCACAGAAGACGATGTTATGTGTCTGGTATGATAAAGAAGGTGTCGTGTACTACGAATTGCTTCCCAAGAATGCAACCATAACCACTGACATTTACTGTCAACAACTCAAGACGCCTTGTGGCTGCAATTGAAGAAAAAATACCGGGAAGACAGCATCACGTTAATGCACGCTCGCACTCCGCTAACATGACGAAAGCAGCTACCCAGGAGCTTGGTTGCGAAGTGATTCCACATCTCCCATATTCTCAAGATCTTGCGCCCTCAGATTTCAATTATCAATCTTCAACGAAACTTATTTGATAACGAAGATGCTTTACAAACTTGTCTCGAAGATTTCTTTAACTCCAAATCAGAAGATTTCTTCAGACGCGGAATCGAAAAACTACCCGAGCGTTGGCAGAGAATCGTAGACAATGTAGGAGAATATAGCCTATTACTGATTTATTTCTGTCTTCTATTCATTAAAAAAATGTTTTCACAACGAAAAAAAAAAAAAAGCTACGAACTTTTTCATCAACCCAATATTTGCTAATGATCATTAGCCAGAACGAAAATGATTTGCAATTACCTGTTTTTAAACCTGGTAAAATTGTGAAACAAATATATTAAGTACCTACACTCTAACATCATACCAAAATAATCACGGGATTAGAAAACAAGGTGAATCAGTTCGTGTATTTTTGGAACTATCCGTCGAAGGAAAGTTCGCAAAGAGATGCTATTCAAATTTTACAAATTGATGGCGTTACCTGCGTTACTGTATGGCGGTGAGAATTGAGACATTGAGGAGAAGGGATTAAAAAATATTAGAGGCTGAAGAAATTATATTTTTGAGATTTGTAGCGAAATACATTTTGACAGGAAGAAAAATTAGGATATTAAGGTATAATTAAAAATACAGAACATTCTAAATCAATAAAAGATTACCAAATTAATTGGCGAGAATATATCGACCGTAGGCCAGCCATATCAATCACAATAAGAACTACTATATTCCACATAGAGGAAGATCTTTGAGAAGACTCAGGACTGGTACAGCGCAAATCAATATTGTAATTGAAATTTGGAACAGACCGAAGGACATAGAGCGTAATTTAGATGGTGGTAATGATGATGTTTCTAGTACAATTTTTATCTATTCCTTTCATGAACAGTGTCGTCCCAAGCAAGTTATTTCAAATTATATTTAGGTCTAAGTTCTTACGTAGCCTATGAACTATCATGTAGATTGTAGATACCAAATTCAAATAAATTTCCGACAATTTAACAGAAAGCTCAGTAGTACAGAAAGGTGAGAGACGGAAGAGAGAGAGAGAGCTATTTTTTTTATTTTAGTTGGTTATTCAACGACGCTGTATCAACTACTAGGTTATTTAGCGTCGATGAGATTGGTGATAGCGAGATGATATTTGGCGAGATGAGGCCGAGGATTCGCCATAGATTACCTTGCATTGACATTATGGTTGGGGGAAAGCTCGGGGAAAAAACCCAACCAGGTAATCAGCCCAAGTAGGGATCGAACCCGAGCCCGAACGCAACTCTTCAAGCCGGCAGGCAAGCGCCTTAACTGACTGAGCCACGCCGGTGAGAAAGCTAATCTTCAATAACATTTATATGGTAGTCGGAAAAGTTCTCTAAAGGATAATATTTCCCGCATTTTATACAATGAAACATTAAAAGAAACTATATCAGTAATAATAATATTTCGCTCAGAGCATGAAGCAAGGTCATTTTATTGTTAACTTTTACGGAATATATATTTAAATGTCATATAAAAATTGGCTAGACAGATGTATTCATCGCAAAAATTCACAATAACGACGTGTTCAACAAAACGAAAGCGGAGAAATCTTTCACACTGGCGATGATAGAAAATATAAGCCAGATTTACGTCACGAACACATAATAAATCAAGTGAATAAACAGAGTTCAAAATCGCCAACAAGATATTCCAGCATTCTAGCATGGGAACAAACAAGCTGTAATCGACTTCTCCCATTAATTAATAAGAACCAAAATGTGTACTGACAACAACGACTGAGTTCTGCATGCAACAACTGTATCTTGCGACATGATTAATCGGTTTATTAACGATTTGTGGCACCGTCCCTCATTACAATATTCACCTTGGTGCGATAAAAAGGTTCCATTTTCCTTTGTTATGGATATGGCCTAGACCCCGACACATTAAAAGCACCTACTGACTTGGTTATTCCTTAGTTTATTCATTCTTCTATTCGCGCCGAAGTCTACGGCATATAAATGATTAATTTCATCACGATAATACAGTTTCTGCCTTTATGTGACTCGAGTTCTTTAACCCCACTCGCCCTCATTATTACAAATATGAAGAAATCATTTTAATGATGTTAAATTAGCTTGGAGAACTTAGGAAAACATTTCTTCCAAACATACCTCTCAAAACAGCAGGATATAAACCCTTTAGAAATACTTCTGCAGTGATAAATATTATAAAGAAAAGATATCTACAAAAATGTAGTCGTACAAAATAATAATGATGATATATATATATATATATATATATATATATATATATATATATATATATATATACATATATATATATATATATATATACATACAGATTTCTAATGTTTACACATATTTCTGTGTCTAAAGTCGTAAGGTGGTATTCATAGACATTTCGCAGCACGCGCTACGAGCGTACTAAGCTAGCCCCGGCTATCCACTGGTTACTAGTACAGAATTCAAATCATATCCTATCGCTAACACTGGTTTATGAATACGAAAAACGCTGATAATCCACCGAAAACTCGCGCTAAAAATGTGTATGAATATTGCCCTTAAAGTCTTACTCTTGTTCTCCACTCTCCTCTGTCCATCCAATCCATGTTCAGTCCGCACTCTCTCATTCCTGTTCTGATCTCTTCTAACCATGAATTTCGAGGTATCCCTTTCCTTCTTCTCCCAGACGGACACCATTCCAGCAACATTTTAGGTAACGTTTTTTTCTGGCATTCTTCTCACGCGCCCATACCAGGTCAACTGCTTATATCTCACATAATTCAAAACAGAATGTTGAATATTCATTTCATTTCGTATTAATTTTTTCTAATTTCGAACGCCTCACTGATCTTCTTAAAAAATCCATTTCCATCGTCATGAGTTTTGATGCTATTTTTTTTATTAAATTTCCATGTTTCAGCACCATATGAAGACATTATTACAAAAACATTCCTAGTCATTTTTAATGAAATTGAGTTAAGAACACATCTGCTACTATTTCAAATGTTTATAGACTCCAAAAATGACACATGTCAGGTGCAATAGCCACAAGGATAAACACCAGTTGTACGAAAAAAGCTGACATGGGCCTGTGTTGATCTATTTATTTTTATTGTTCTTCTGAAAAATAGCAATTTTGACAAGGGTTGTTTTTTGTAATAATGTCTTCATATGTAACAGTACTTTTTACTATTGAGTTATATATTTGCAATTTATTTTCCCTTGTTATATGACTTTCCTCTGATCGAGTTTCTGATTGTGATTTTCTGAGATTTTCTCAATCGTAAGGAGAATGTGAGGTAGCCTATGGCGAATCCTCAGCCTCATCTCCCCAACACAAATTCCATCGAGCTAAATAACCTAGTAGTTTATAGTGTGTCGTTAAAAAACTAACTTAAAAAAGAAAGAACGTGACCCGTCAAGTCTCGAAACTGAATTTCACAATATAACAATATCATTTATATGGTTGTATTAGAAGGAAAATATGTTATTTCGCTGATAAACTAACGAAAAATTTGGCTGATATGTTATCAAGTTCTATAGTCACCGATTACAAAGATGGATTCGAGCGGCACGACGTTACCTCCCGATAACGGGTTTGCCTGCATCGAGCGTTCATGCATTGCGGGTAAACCAGAGTACAATGAACGCTATTCACTTGTAAGAAGCTTGCTTTGTGCAGAACCAAGTTGTCACATGATCGATACGAATATCCAATCCTCTCACGCGTTCTGCGACACTTGGCTACTACGATCGAAGGAGGAGTCCGATTCCTCTAGATGACGAGGGGTCCGCAGTTCTCTTGCAGATCGTACAATAGGATTTAAAATGATTAAAATTAAAATAGGTCTATATCCATAAGGGCTATTCCTCATGAAATCGATCAGTAAAAAATCTAGCATTTTTTATACTCTAATTTTTTCCCTATTTATAGAAGGTGCTGAGGAGAGTGCATTTGCAAAAATACACTATCGAAAGTCAAACGGTTTTCGTATTGTGAGCGACAAATTTAGCGTATTTTAGAAAAACTAGCCTCTTTCAACGCTCATAACTCTGGAACCATTTTCTGTAGAACATTGAACGAGAGCTCATTTTGAAGCTGACATTTGGTAGGTTATGATAAGAAGTAATCCTTATTTTTATTGTGTATAGAGAGACAGATAATCTGATTTTACTTACTTTTAGGCTTTTTACCCATTTGTAAAAATGTAAAAAAAAAAAAAAAAAAATATTGCGAAAAACCTTGCATTAATAAGAAGAATTCGGCATGGTTTGCTTGGTGGTACGGCAATAAGTTTCGAGGGTATTAAATAAATTATTTTCACACGCCTAGACTTGAACGGCGCAGTACCACACGCACTGGCCGAGAGATGATGATAAGCGAGCGTTGGCGTCATTTTACTCCTGTGTTTATGAAAACTTATGACAAAGCTAGTCCAGCTATGCGCTACTAGACGAAACATGACGTGTTTGTCTCCTGGCCTTGCTTGTCTCGGCTAGCCCCCGTCTCACAGTCAGCTGGTTAGTTCACGTGCGTACTATTTATTTTCTTTATTTGATATTTTCAATACTTTCTTATCAACATACCATCAGTAAAAATATGTGTTTATTTGTACTTTCAATGCGGAATTTAACTATATATTTTTTAAGTAGTTTTTCCTGGGCAAAGGCATCTTAATGAGGAAAAATCTAAATTTCTCCATTTCCATAAAAAGTAAGAAAATCTGTTTATATGTCAATATAAACTTTAATTTCTCAGCATCAAAATAAACCATGATTTTGATCATTGGGTGAAAGAGTTTCGGAGCTACAACAGTTTAAAGTTGCTAATTTTATGAAAATACGATAAATTTAAATATTTTTAATTTAAACACTATGAAGTTCTGATGCCTCAAACTTTGCACAAAGCGCTGTATCACAGTTCTCTACGTACAAAAAAGTTTCATTGTATTTAGAAATTGTAAGGTCAATTTTCTCTATATTTCGGTCGATTTAAGATGGAATAGCTCATAAAATTGCGTGAAATGTTTGAAGCAAATACATATTATTTTCATACTTCACTTCAAAAACAATTCAAGTAAATTATAGATGTCATTCTATCATCTCCCTGTCAGCCGAAAGGTGGCTTAATGAATAACACGTTGCTAAACATACGGTACGACGTTCGAATTCCGGCGTGGGACTAGGTGTTTATCCCTTATCCTATAACATATCTTCGGTGTCCTTACATCGCACTTATCACATGGTCAGGGAGGTCCGCAACATGAGGATTCTACCGTCGGTTCAGAAGAAAACGCCGAAATTTCTAGATAATCGTAGCGTCCCCCCCCCCCCACAAAAAAAAATATATTTCTTGGTGTTTTCCGTCAATAATTGTTAATTCTTAATCGACTTTAGGCTACCTGAATTTGTTTGCACTGAGCATGCGCAGTATGTTATAACTGGAATTTGGAAAATTTTGTTTTTGGGTCTGCACAAAACTTTTTAGAGATAAAAAGCGATCATTTCACACATCAACAGCATACTTCTAATTTTTGCATTTTCATCGACATAAGATCAAGAAAGATTCGCTTCAATACATCGTCAAGATAAAAAAAAAAAGTAAAGAGTGACAGAAAATGCAGGATATTCAATTAAATTATATCAGCTAACAGTCAAAACTACAGGGGTTTGGGAGATGAATACGACCATCAGCTGTATAAAATTTTAGTCCTATGTTGGTTTTGCTCAAGAACACTATACACTGGTGCCCTATTTCTTCATTTTTCACCACCAAAATTGAGTGATAATAATAACATGGTATACTGTTTTAGGTTTCTTCCTAAATATCTTAAAGCCTTTTTCAGAACCGACGCGTGCGGGGTGCAAGGCCCGCCTCGCGCAAATCCGGACTAACAAGTAATAGTGGGTGGTTTGTAAAGCTGAGAGGTGTGAGCAGAAAAGTTCACGTCAGAACAAAAGAAAATGTAATAACATATCAAAAGTGACTAAGATCGAGACGTGTGTGCGCAATTTAGAGAGAAATTCCCTGGCGGTTACAGATTGTATATGCAGCGCGCCACGCTTGGATGCGATTTATCGGCCCAGACCTGAGCCGAACGCTCTGTATATTGTAAAGACATTTGAAAAACAATCTTTTACTATTTCCGTCACTGTCCAAAAAATTCATTCGCTTTTGCCTTTCTGACTCTATGTATAGATCCACTATTAAAAAGGGATCATGCACAATTGAAGACCTCCTAGGAAAAAGTAATTTAAAGGCATTTATTTATAATAATAAATCATAAACTTATATCCTTGTTCAGTGAAATGATTGTGATAGTAAATATAGGCCTAATGAAATATGCCTCCGAAATAATTTTCCTTTCCCCTGAAACATGAATTACGGTTTTGTTAGTTACATCCTTATTCCGGGGAGGTTTTCAATTTTAAACTGTGACTATCATCAAAAGATGAACATACAGAAAAACAGCAAAGGTCTGATCTAAAAAGGACTGATCAATATTATACACTTTGAAAAACTTTCAGTGTGACAACGGTATGAACACGATGACGATTGCTAGAATTAATGACCTGACATATTCTATGACTTCATTGTCACATGTAAGAACATAACGATGTCTGTCTCATTGGATGCATATTCAAGGTTTAAAATGCTAAGCGGAAGTACAGTAGACTAACAATCCCTACGATATTACCACATTTTCACTATCAATTCATTCCTTGTTCGAAACTGAAACAATACATAGGCCTATAACTTTCCATCCACAGCTAACAGTTATTACAGCAATAATCACAATCCAACTAATATTTCCCGACCCATAAATACTAGCTAGTGCACTAGAATAGATCCATGAATAACTACACTATTGTAATGAAAAACATTTTTCTTGGTCAATTGATTGCTAAGAGAATTTTACAGGTTTTCCACGCTCTACACAGTAGCATAATGTAGGTCATGAACACTTTCTCGGACATCCCTGTCTTCACTAACCATGACGCGATACAATCACACATGTTGCCACATAACCTCTGCAATTGGTACAGAGTCATTCTAACGCCAACAAGTCACGATTCAAAGGCAGAACTCGGAAAAATTATGTTAGTGTATTTCTAATGTCATACATTTGTGTAGAGGAACCCGCAAAAATCACGGTAAAATAATTCCGTTCACTTCTGTTACATAAGCAGGTTACGGTCGACGTTCGGCTTTCTTCGGGTAATCAATAACTGAACCTTGAGCTTGGAATGCTTCTTTGCCAAGTTTTAAACTTACAATATTTAAATAACGAACATAATGAAAAAGAAGTTCTGGTTATAGTTGCTCCGTAAGTACGTTACATATGAAGACCATCAAATAACACATTTCATCTATAGAATGAAAATCAATTTTTCCACGCACTCCGAAATTCAGTTTAATTAATTTCAATTCTATTATAACGTTAAGTGTGTGTGTGTGTGTGTGTATATATATATATATATATATATATATATATATATATATATATATATATATATAAGCAATGCAGCGTAACGAAGATATAAACTCTTAACTCTCTATTTGAATATGTGTTCAGTTCAAATGTGAGATCAGACATGAGATCTCTATTAATTTACTAGGTAGAATATTTGGAAAGACGGCAGCAGATACTGAAGCACTCCTAAACAACCTCTCGCGAAAATAATACACTTGAACCTGAAATATCACTTGATATCACATATAAAGCCAATGAAATAACCATTAAACTACTGACGAAAACAAAAAACACACACACGTTATGTCTTTTCATTTCCAAAAACGATTGTAAACTCTTACCGGCGAATAACAAATTAAAGTAAATTCAATTAAGTAATCTTCAAGAGTTCCAATTCCCGTATTCTCTTTGCACCTATCTAAAAAATGTTCACAACTATGTGTCATGCGTAGTAACGCCCAAATGTCAACAATCACGTGAGTTACGCGATATTGACAACCACCGGTAGGCTACTTAGAAAAGAACAGAGAACTTGAAAACCGATCTTACACCAAATAAACGAGATGAATAATTTGCTTCAGTAATGTGTTGAAAAAAGGACACCAATAATCTCAAAGAATCAGCCTATATGAATTAATAAGAAAATTAAAAATAAGAAAAAAATATCCCACTTTAACCAAAGTCACGCGCAGAAGGTGACAAGTTAGTTTAGGATTAAGTTCATTATCCTCTATATACAGTGTAAATTTTACATTTCTCTATACCTTTATCTTTCTTTTTTCTTCGTACAATTTTACATTAATTAGGCCTCGTAAATACAATCTTTGGCTGCGGAGTCCTGTTTCTTCCGGTAAGGTTCAACGAATAATTTTAATTTTGAATACTTTGATTAATATAGCTAGCATGTTTCGTGTGTTATGTAACACATTACCTTGCGTCGCGTCTGATAATTCTAACACTGATTATAATAGGAGTCTGTCTGAATGTGTAAAGAAGTCAATTAGTTTTCATTCGGCATAATAATAGATTAACAGATTTTGAAAAATAAACTCACTAACAGAAACAACTTGAACTGACTGGGTGCACTCTTCAAAACTGCCTAACATTAATCTCAGTTTTTACTTCACAAGCCAAAAAAGTGTGAATGTTGAATCTTATAAGCGGTCGGAATTGGAATTGAATCTTGCATATTATGTGGCTGGATTTTCCCACGTTTTCTCCAACTGTAAGACAAACGTCGGGTAACCCACGGCGAATAGTCGGTCACATCTCGCCAAAATACTATTTCGATATCATCAATTCCACTGACGCTAGATAATCTTGCAGTTGATACAGCCGTTAAATTACCGATTTTGTAATAATCCTTCTCGATTTCTAAGGTGTTGCAGAAATACGGGTTCTTCTTTTGGATATACCATGCGCTATACCTACTACACATGTTACTGCCATTCTATGTTACTACAGTGTAGATCTCAGGAGAACTTTAAATTAAACCTATAGGAAAAAAATACAGGCCAACACAATGCAGAAGATAGCTTAAAAATTATGTTTTGTAAAATGTAGGTCTAACAAACTAAATTAGCGTTGCTGGTGTCGATATTGCTTCATTACATTACAAAACTTGCCTTTAAAAACGGGCGATGGAAACTATGGCACATGCAATAGTAATAATCTGGAGGGGGGGGGGGAAACTGAGTTGGGGGGAAACAAAACAAAATGGCGGCACATTCCCTAACCTACTCAATCCTTCACAGATCGGAGAGGTTTGTCTTCAATAAACGCGTAGCGCTACTAAAATAATGCGCCTGAACACCACCACAGTCGAGATTTCTATGTAAGTGGCTTACCCTGCATTTTCTGTTGCGGCTGTGGACATGTGGTGAACATCTACAATGTGGACGCCAATTCCTCCTCGGTGACCTTGATCCAAATTGCAAAACGGGGATTAATTGCTTAAATTTTTCACACAATATTTCTTACTTTGAAAATGTGTTTTATCTATTCCTCACTGCACTTTTACAACACTGTATAAATCTCGTTAACACTCCACTAAATATTCACTTGTTAAAATGAGATCGTGCAGCGATAATATGCATTGCAAAAAATACTTTGCACGCACTGAACACTACACAACGCACACTTACACAAGGACGCCGGGCGTCGCGTCACATCCGACGACCTAATTTCCAAAATCACTGACCTCAATCTTTACAGCGCAAGGCACCCACTGTTTCCACACCACTCACGTGGATAAAAAAATTCTTGCGTCACTAGGTAAAAAAAAATAACGTAACTTTCTGCTGGTTTCCTACAGATTCGCAACACATTCTTCATACACCGCCTAAGTTATGTAAAAGCCAAAGGAACCTTAGAGCTCTCGAGTAAGTGGTATCCAATTGCTCTAAGACACTCGAAAGACCATACACTATTAATAGTTGTAGAGAATCTCCAACAAATCTCAACAATTGTTACTAAGAATTCCTTAGTTACTATACACACTTACTAGAAGATAAGCATTGCCCACTATTCGCTGGCGATGTCGGTAGGTGCAAAACAGCGGATTAAAGTATCACAGCATCCTCAAGTAACGCACAGTAGTTGCAACATAAACAATTTAACGTTACATTATAAACAACATGGCGGCACACTCTGACTTCCAGTTCCAATGTGACACAATGACGACAGAAGATACGTAATCCTGATGACGTACCTATGAGAACGACGATTTCAGTTGTGATGCTTTAATACGTCTTTATAGTTTCAAATCCAATAACACTCATGTTTTAACTAGATTAAACACTTAAAACTGATTAATGCGAGGCAAATACACAAGTCTGGCGACTCAGTGAGTAAGTTGTGTGATGTAAACAAGAGTCTGTCGACATGACCACCGCAGGGCCGCCACAACAGACGCCGCAACACTCCACCTCCATTTTTGTTCCCGGTCTAACTCTGACTGACTGCCTGACTGCACTGAGGCAAAGATCGGAGGAGAGCTACTCGCAACGCCACAAGGGGGCAGCACTAGCCAGACTACTTCTAACAAACGACCCGACAAGGCGGCAGCAAGAGTACAGTCCCTGCAAACAATAAACAACGTGGCTAACCTAGACAATGCTTCGGTCGCAGCGTTGCTTCACCTCCTCTAAACATCGAGTAGCCAGCCGTCTCTTGAATGATTTCCAGCAACACAAGCGTGCAGTCACAGCTTCGGGTACACGTACGTGCGAAGACGATTAACTTCCATATTTAGAGACAAACCATATCACTGCTCTCTGTTTACATTCTTCCTGGCACTACATCCACGTAGTCTACGTCTTGGAAACTTTATCTTAACTAATGGCGGATCGGTAAGATATAAGCTTATACTCATATTGTTCCCTTTCATTGATTTTAATTCTATATCACAATAAAACACAATATCCGACTACTACTACTACTACTACTACTACTACTACTACTACTACTACAATAATAATAATAATAATAATAATAATAATAATAATAATAATAATAATAATAATAATAGAGTTGCGCTTGGTTCGATTCCCGCTTGGGCTCATTACCTGGTTGGGTTTTTTCCGAGGTTTTCTCAACTGTACGGCTAATGTTAGGTAATCTATGGCCTCATGTCGACAAATACCACCTTGCTATCATCAATCCCATCGACGATAAATAACCGAGTAGTTGATACAGCGTTGTTAAATAACCAACTAAATAATAATAATAATAATAATAATAATAATAATAATAATAATAATAATAATAATAAATATCTCACTTTGAGAGAGGAACAGAGATTAAGGGTGTTTGAGAATAAGGTGCTTAGGAAAATATTTGGGGCTAAGAGGGATGAAGTTACAGGAGAATGGAGAAAACAGAACTGCACGCATTGTATTCTTCACCTGACATAATTAGGAACATTAAATCCAGACGTTTGAGGTGGGCGGGGCATGTAGCACGTATGGGCGAATCCAGAAATGCATATAGAGTGTTAGTTGGGAGGCCGGAGGGAAAAAGACCTCTAGGGAGGCAGAGACGTAGATGGGAAGATAATATTAAAATGGATTTGAGGGAGGTGGGATATGATGATAGAGAATGGATTAATCTTGCTCAGGATAGGGACCAATGGCGGGCTTATGTGAGGGCGGCAATGAATCTCTGGGTTCCTTAAAAGCCAGTAAGTAATAATAATAAATTTAGTAATAATAATAGGTTTTTTACATTAGGTCTAATAAAAATGTAAGATTATTGGAGGTATATGGTATTTCCTGATTTACACAACAAAAGCCAAAAATATTAATTACAAAATTAACCGATTTATAAACAAAATCAAATAAATCTTAACAAGTGTTATAGTAGATTAATGAAATAAACTATAGATACAAACGTACATAACATTATTCGTCGCTAAAAAATGCCCCAGTAATGTCCATTTTTCTACTTATTAATTTAATCGGTTTGTATGTATGTATGTATGTATGTATGTATGTGTGTATGTATGTATGTATGTATGTATGTATGTACGTATGTATGTATGTATGTATGTATGCATGCAAGGGACGAGCCGTATTGCAATCAGGTCGCTTCTGTTGGTTTGTTATGTTATGATTTATGATCAGATCGTGGTTACATTACAGAGCTGTCAACTATACTGCATAATCCGCGAGCCACCCGCAATCAGTCCACGATTTCCGCTCTTCCGATGTTTGTTGTTAATATCTTCATGTCAAATTCCCATTTCTCGAATTTCATCTCCTGTAGATTGGCAGGTCTGATGTTACATGCGCTCTGCAGTTCAGTATTTCGCCGATACGACTATTGTATATGTTTGGTCGCACAATATGTGCGTTCGCAATACTACAGAATTATATAATTATATTTTAAAGGGCAATTCCATACTTCCTTACTGGCTTTTAAGGAATCCGGAGGTTCATTACCGCCCTCACATAAGCCCGCCATTGGTTCCTATCCTGAGCAAGATTAATCCAGTCTCTACTATCATATCCTACTTCCCTCAAATCCATTTTAATATTATCTTCCCATCTACGTCTCGGCCTCCCCAAAGGTCTTTTGCCCTCCGGCCTTCCAAAAGGGCAATTCCATACAACGACAAAAAGATAAATGCGTTGCAAACACTAAATTTGGTCTGATATGTATGTTTATAAAGAACTGATCTAAAAGAGGATGAAATGAATGATAATGCACTGTTAAGAAATGATATGGAATGAACTTTGCCTATTGGTGTTCAGGAATAAGGAATTCAAGTTACCAAGATTGGTTCTATCTTCGTGTTCAGGTGAAGAATGTGATGAGATGAGAAAGATATCGACATGCTACTTGTTAGGGTCATTACAATCAGCTATTTCTGCCGCTAATCAGCTTACAAGGGAACTCCTAATGAGCTCTTCCCAAAACTTCCCTTCAAGCACAAAAGTTATTAATCTCCACAGGAGAGTGATCAAAAGGTCCTACAAACTCTAAGGGTGTAAAATTGAACTTGTATTAAATATTATTCGAAAACTGAGTAGACCCGGCCGTTAGTATACACTGCCCGTGGAATCTGTAGTGTGTGTTACAAAACAAGATTTCTGCGCAACTGATTAATCCAATGGGCAGTCAGGGCACCCAAAGGAAGGGCGTGAGAGATTTGCTGGTCCAATGAGTAGTCAGAGCGCGGAAGGAATGGCGTGGAACAGAAACGCCGTGTGAACTGTCACCCGCTCGGGTACTATCTTGAGAAGGGAAGTGAGTAAGCTCCGCCCTCTCCTGAGTGACGTCATGCGCAAGTTTACTCTACAAAATCCAGGAAGGAGTCATTCAATTCGCAAAGAGTGTAGATCATCTCGCATATAACGTGACATTTAGGCAGTCACATCAGATGGAAATTATTTCCAAGTACGTCCTATTGTTTCTAAATGTAATATTAAAACAAAATTCCACACCGGTTACAGTTAGTAGGGGTAGCTAATTTTTAACGTTTATCTATGAGCCTGCGCTAAACACAAAACGTAAGTCACACTGTCGCAGAACATCGTTAAAAGCCAGTAACTCATTGTATGTGAAAGGCAAAGAACACAAATCTATTGTATAAATTAAACAGTAAATAACAAGCTTTCTATCTACGTACTTTATTTTACTAAGAAGAATAGTTTACATATTATTACGTAATAGTTTACGTACTGTACTCCAACCACGAGAAAGTCTCCAGGGAATGAAGGGGAGCGGGGTTATGCTGTAAATGAATGTTGATGTCATAAGATGTCATAAGGTCACACACGTGGATACTCATATCTCTATTAGCTATCTCTCAAAGAACAAACCATAACACATTTTTATACTACTCTAGTTACAAAATTAGATTACTGTTAATCTCGTGGTCTTTTAATCCCTTCATGGAGTAAATAACATATGGGGGAGAGCGCATGCTTTTTAAACCGACGTTATAACTCTAATATTATCTATCTACTTCGCTCCAATAAATGACGCAATAGTAAGCACATTACTTTCACGGTTTATCTTCTGGTTGGAGAACATTATTATTACAATTGCTAAAAACATTTAACAGTTTTCGTTCATTCCCCATTTTCAATCACTTCCCATGCCCGAATTACAGGAGTTGAAACTATACTTACTGAGAGTGGAATATGTACTTTAAGTGAACACAAGCTTTTCAAATAATATTATGTATTCTGATTTCAGTTAGCGTTTATGGTTTAAAGTGTTTCAGTACAATTTTCTAATAAAGCTTTGTTGTAATGAAGACGACTGTTACGTAGTCCGCTGTGACGTTATCTATAGATAATATTTCTTGTCGGCGCGAAGCAAGCATATTGAGTATATGAGCGAATATGCTGTAATATTTAATTAAATTTAGAATAAAAATATACAAATACATTAACGTTATTCAACGGTAACAGGAGAACAATGTTTCATATTCGTATATCTGCTCTGGATACCTTAACTGAGTATAGATTTTACATTTTATCTCTGCCGGTCAGTGATTTCAAGTGGCTTATCTTACAACTTGGGCATCAGCGTATCGAAAAGCATTAGGCTACAACCTTCCTGTCACTTCCTTGCCTCCCCACCGCAAATTTGACGTTGCACAGAGGCAGATTTTTTTTTACACATTAAAAATTTTATTACTTAGGCTACAGGGTTGTTTCCGATCACTGATAACGAATTTGAATGACATCATGTGCGTCAGGAGTCACACGACGGCTGAACTGTAGCGCGAGGTGACAGACCAGTAGTGAGTGATCTCATAGTCATAGTTCACGGCGACTCACAGCAGAAATTCCCAAGAAAATCTAGCCTTTTTGGAAGGGATACATAACAACTCTTTTCGATGTCAAGTACAGTTAAGTAAGAATAAAAGAAGCCTGCAATAAACGAGGTTTCGTTATTTCCAAGAAAAGCATCTTCTGTTTACTTAATAAGATTGGTAAAGCTCGAATGGAATTAATTTGTATCATCTCGTAGGGTGCGGCGACTTGTGACGGGGGGTGGATTTGCTTGCTTTTTCCACTCTGGAATTAATTCCATCCGAGCTTTGCCAGTCTTATTAGGTACACAAAAGATGCCTTTCTTGGAAATAACGAAACTACGTTTCTTGCAGGCTCCTATGATTTTCACGTAACTGTACTTGGCATCGGAAAGATTTGTTGTGTACCCCTCCCAAAAAGGCTCGATTTTCTTGGGCATTGCTACTGTAATACACCGTGCACTCTGATTATGAAATCACTCACTACTGGTCTGTTACCTCTCGCCGCAATTCAGCTGTCGCTGTGATTTCTGACGCAGATGACATCATTCAAATTCGTTATCAGAGATCGGAAACAACCCTGTATTAGTTATTAGTAACAAATAGCCTACTATCCTCTCATAAAATGTAAATTTATCTACATAACTGCACATTTGTTTCAATGTCCATTCAACACAAACTGTTACGATTGAACAATTTTGTTATTCAATATAAAAATGCTGGAAACATAGAACCTGTTAAAAAATCTTCTCACTATTTCTTCGCCTCTCATCTAACAAAATCACTACACGTTATGTGTGTGGCAGATCCCTAAACATTTGCACCAATGTCAGCAGCGTAAACATGGCTGCTTCCTAACCTGTGAATAAAGAACAGCGTTATCTTTTCCTACACACCAGAGGTGAGAACTCCATTAAATACAACATTGTATTACTACACTTCATGGTAAAACTTTTATCCTTCAAACTTGTCTAATGTGTTAAGATTGCATGGCCTACTCCTGCTAGACGTGACGTTCTGCTTGCTGAAAACAAGACGTCACCTTTGTTACTGTATTCCTTCATAATGGTTCTTGATGGACTGGCGTTCTGACGTCATGAGCTGCGTTGCCGAACCTAACCTTCCTTAATGATTTTTGCGTCTGCGAGAGTATGGCAAACAGAAGCGTCAAGTTTCGCCTTGCAGTACCTCGCAGATACTAATTATGCTCGTGTTATATATATCACATCCGACTTTTGTTTAATAGTTGGCTATTAGAGGAGAGGGAATTATCCTCTTATGTGGCCACAGACGCATTGTCTTTGCGATAGTTACTTGCCCATACATAGTTGCAATGCGAAGCGGAACTTGTCTGTTGACAGGATACCGGTTTCAACAGTTGCGTTCCGTCAATTATTAGCTTCAGAAGAATCAAGATGTGTGTGATATGTTGCAATACGTGTTTAAGCTTTTCCGTATAAAAGAAGATGCGTGTCGGTGCCATACAATATTTATTTGTTTTATTTTCAGTGCAGTGGCGATGCGTGCTTTACTTAAGAAAGTAGACAGGAGCATTTTTATTTATCTTACCATCATTATTGAATATTTTATACAGAGTGATTCAAAACCTCTGCGACAAACTCTGAGGGGTGATAGATCTAACAATAAAGAACCTTTTTTGTTAAACAACTTATGTCTTTTGAAGCTTCGTTTCGAAGTTACCGTTGTTTTTGCGCGTATGTCAATGTATGCGAATGTGTGCACCCCTGTTTGTTTGTTGAGATGTTTGTAAGAGACGAGAAGGGTTGTTGTTGTTTGTTTGCATTTAATGTTCAATACTTTTTCCTTTCAGTTCAGTCTAATCATCAATTGAGAATGGATGTCTACACTTTTCCCGAGTTAAGGCTGGTTCACAATAAACTGGGAACGGAAACGACAACGAAAACGAGAACAGAAATATTGTTAAAATAATTGTATTTAAATGTGAGCTTCACAATTAACGAAAAGCTTGCGCGAAAGTTAATTGTGAATGCTCACATTTAAATAAATTTATTTTAACAATATTTCCGTTCCCGTTGTCGTTTAGGTTCCCGTTTTATTGTGAACCAGCCTTTAGCCGATATGGTAATGTGTTATGGGGAGGCTCGCGGAAACGGAAGAAGAGCTCTCCACATGTACCAACAACAGTTTCAAAACAGAAATCACCCTCACCACACAATGTTTGCTCGACTTTATCAGCGCATTCGAGACGATGGGTCTCTTCGTCCCCGGCGCATCGGTGGAAGATCGCGTAGACATCCATTCTCAATTGATGATTACACTGAACTGAAAGGAAAAGGTATTGAACTTTAAACGTAAACAAACAACAACCCTTCTCGTCTCTTACAAACATCTCAATAAACAAACAAACAAACAGGGGTGCACACATTCGCATACATTGACGTACGCCCGCGCAAGAACATTTCTAAGGGTAACTTCGAAAGGACGCATCAAAAGACATAGGTTGTTTAACAAAAAAGGATGTCTTATTGTTAGATCTATCACCTCTCAGAGTTTGGCGCAGAGGTTTTTAATCATTCTGTATATCACTAATAAAATCTATTATTAATGGTATAAATCCTACTACCACTACCACCACCACCACTACTACTACTACTACTACTACTACTACTACTACTACTACTACTACTACTACTACTACTACTACTACTACTAATAATAATAATAATAATAATATAATAATACCTATTATAATTACAATTATAATTTATTATTTTGGTACAAGTAAAGCAATCCATTTTACTTTGTTACACAGATTCTAAGGAAATACAGAAATGTGTTTCAATTCTGACACTACTTATTTTATATTTTAAATATCTTATGTTCAAGTGTTAAGAGTAGAAAAAATACGCCACAGAATCGGAATCAAGGCTATTTAATTGACAAGCCACTGCAAAACTAACCAGTTCACACAAAAATTTCTGCAAACTAATTACTTAGAAAACTTGATGTCAGTAACCAGAGCGTTTAGATGGAATGGATTTGTGGAGGAAATTGCGAAAAAATAAGCCAATAATAGAGAGTATTCGCACACTCTTGGTTCCCTAACCGGTTAAACGCTATGTTGATGTCATTGATGAAAGAGCCAATCAGAGCCATTCACTTCACGTTATTTCAACAGAGGAGTCGCTGTCCCTAGTCGAATAACGTGGACGTGAACGAAGTTTACCGTAGGCATAATTCGGTGTTAAAACATGGTATCTCGTTTGAGATTTACCACCGTGGGTGATTTTCTTCTCTCGAGATGAATAAATTATTCAGGTCGAAGTAAAAGGAGGCTCGGGGTAAAAATTTTCGTTGAGATTAGAACAGATGAAAGGTTGAGTCGTAAGTACTCCGTAAAGCGAAAACGCTCCTTTGTTTAACTCGCCGTAACTCGGAAACCAATGAAGATTTTCAGTAGAGATCAATAATTTTAAAAGTAATTTTTCCATTCTTTATCAACATTTCTTTGTCTTTGACTCCCATCCAACGTGAAAAATAAAAATGTTTGCCGCTTACCAACTTTTGAAGGTGTAAATGTCTATTCTGGACAGATCGCATCGAAGTCACTATTTTTACTCACTTTTCAAAAACGACTTTCATTTCGAATTTGTTTCTATGCTTTCCTTAGACATTGAGCTGTCAATTAAAAAACTTACAGCACGATTAATAGATTATCATAAGAGTTACGACATGATAAATGTTTAACGGAGTGGAAAATATCGTATAATAGAGTCTTACGTTAAAGAAACACGTGCACCGATCTCTTACGATTCTTTCCGAAGTTTTACGAACTGGAACATACGTCACCAAATACGTCACTACTGACGTCAACATAGCGTTAATCGTTTAGCGGAATAGGAGGGTGCGAAAACCCTCTATTACCACATCAGATACGTCTTTTGAGTGTCATAGATCACGTACTAGCAGTCTAGAGGCAGTGGAGTTCAAATATTCAGCTATCGTATAAAATGAAAGACCAAATCAAAAACATGATGTGAACACTGTAATAAGCCTGACATCCCGCTCCAAATTGAGATCTTTTTTATATACGGAAATTTCTACGCATTGATGTCAATTTTCCAGCGCTACCAACCTATGCAGAGGATATGCATCACAGAACGCTAGTGGATATTACGAAACAATGTAGCCTTGAATATACGCACATTAAAGTCATAGAGAACAATGTCGCGCTTGAGTTCTTTCCCGACACTTGTCAGCACATTGGAGTCTATGGAAGATTTTCACGGAGTAATAATACACTAGAAGCTATGAACTGCCCTTCAAGTGGTAGCAGGTATAATTTAAAAACTATGGGAGGTCGTCCAGGGAAATTTTTCGAAATTGACAAAAGCATGCTAATGAATAAAAAAAAGTGCCTCCTTTAATATTGTAGGTTATGAATGATTTCTGTGCTGTAGAATTTATGTATAATATAATAGTGATGTAAAGTCGTCAGTGGTTTATAGTGGCGTCCCCCATACTAAACTTTGAATAAAAGCGATATATTGATTTTATGAAACCTCATATGTGACAGTACAGAGTATAATTTTTCTGGAGGAAGAAAAAAGTAACTTAATTAAATATCAATAGGCCTACTTAATCCTCGATGATGTCATTGATATCCATCATATTCACTAACGTTTTCTACCGAATTTTCTAATATTCTTATGTAGGCTTATTGATATTTAGGCCTAATTACTTTTTTCTTCGTCCTGAAAAAATTATGCTATGTATTGTCATCCTAGTAGGTTTCATAAAATCAATGATTATATATATATATATATATATATATATATATATATATATATATGTGTGTGTGTGTGTGTGTGTGTGTGTGTGTGTGTGTGTGTGCGTGTGTGTGTGTGTGTGTTTCAAACGTGATGGTAAAAATTTAGGGATGGGAAGTAAAGACGAAGAGAAGCAAAAAAATTCCAGTAAACATGGGTCCGCAAATTAACCGTTTACGAGATAATGCCATTTTGTGGTGGTTGGGACCCGCAAATTTCAAGTACTAAGAGCAGTGACAATTTCATTAGTTTATCCATCACGAGACAGTAAAATTAATAATCTTCTCTTCAACACTACAGGATGTGATTGAACAAACACAAAATATTTTTGTGTGATTGAACAACGGTGAAATTTGTGGATAAACAAGGTACAGCACAGTATGAACATGTTAGCTGAAGAATAGCAGGTGTTCAAGATGCTGACCATGCACTTGAATGCATCTGTCTAGTCTTCTCCGCAAAGACCCAAGAACGCGCTCGAGCAATCCTGGATAATTCTTCACTTGCTGGAAGGCAACTACAAGATACCGGCGATGGGTACTTTCAATTGCTGCATGTGCTCTCATTTTTAGTGGGAAAAGGCATGCATAATAGAATGCGTTTCGTTCACTGTTGCATGCATTGAAGAATACGTAAAGTTGAAAAAGAAAAAAAGTTGAACAGTGTAGATGCATCTCTAGTGCCTGATGGGTAGATTCCTGCACTGCTCGCACTATGCAAGACTAAAATGGCGAACAGAATTAATACATGCGGAACCGATTCTCGGCCGAAGCGGCACCATAACATGCGAGGACAGATTAAGGATTAGCGAGTTGTTTCGATGGTGCAAAGTGAAGTAAATCACGTATGTAATAAGTAGCCTTAATGGTTTAATCAAGGAAATTATTTAAATGTAGGTATTTTTATTAATTTTAAATATAAACTGCACCTAAATATGTCGGGACAATGTAAAGAAATGCTACTTTGAAGAAGAAATTAAAATAGAAAGAAATCTTTCATCTAGAACAAATCTCCCTAAAAATGCATAAAATGTTCAGGACATATTTACTTCCATTCAAAATTTGTCATTGCGAAGGTCTTTCAGAAGGGCTTCATGATCCACTCCTATGACATCTTCATACTGCCTAATAAGCTTATGGCGTGTTTCATAACAACGCTCTAAATGGAATTTTCTAATAGTAGTAATAACTTTTACCACAAACTAAATACTGAACCCTATTTTATGCCTCCGTAAAAAAATTATCACTTCCCAAAGAGAATTCAATTGAGACCTTGAGCATCGTTTAAATTACTCGTGCTAGCCATGCTATAACTGACTTACAAAAGCTCTGTTTACGTACAACATTGATGATTACGTAATGTATATCTGCCACTGATTTCCGGTTTACAAGAAAGTGCAGAGGGTATAGAGGTTAATAAATTTTCAGAATAATGGACACAGGTGAAATACTCAGATGAAAGTGCTCACGAATATTCATATTTGCCCTAAGAGGCTATTCTAAGCGGATTTATGGAAGGAAGCGACACTTCACTCCAAAAACTTAGGCTATATCTAAATAAATCTAACTTAAACCTAAGGATAACACAAACAGCCAAGACGTACATTCTAAGGAACAATTGAAGGGTTCAGAGCCATAGTGGGCCAAGCGCCAATTATTAAAAACGGAGAAAGCAAGGGTTAAAGTTAAGTGAATACCATAGTTTAATGAAGATTGACATATCATTTAGTTTTAATGTGTATACCTTATATTACTTGCTATATGTTTCCATTAAAATATTTAGGGCTAAAAGGGATGAAGTTACAGGAGAATGGAGAAAGTTACACAACGCAGAGCTGCATGCATTATATCCTTCACCTGACATAATTAGGAACATTAAATCCAGACGTTTGAGATGGGCAGGGCATGTAGCACGTATGGGCGAATCCAGAAATGCATATAGTGTGTTAGTTGGGAGGCCAGAGGGGAAAAGACCTTTGGGAAGGCCGAGACGTAGACGGGAAGATAATATTAAAATGGATTTGAGGGAGGTGGGATATGATGATACAGACTGGATTAATCTTGCTCAGGATAGGGACCAATGGCGGGCTTATGTGAGGGCGGCAATGAACCTCCGGGTTCCTTAAAAGCCAGTAAGTAAGTAAGTAAGTAAGTAAGTAAGTAAGTAAGTAAGTAAGTAAGTAAGTAAGTAAGTAAGTAAGTAAGTAAGTAAGTAAGTAAGTAAGTAAGTAAGTAAGTAAGTAAGTAAGTAAGTAAGTAAGTATATGTTTCCATTGAATTATGGTAATAACTTCATTTTAAACCTTGTTTTCTACGGTTTTACTAAATGGCGCTTGGACCACTATGGTTCTGAACCCTTTAATTCCTAACCAAGAAAACATCCCTTGACAGAGTACGGAAATCGAACTCAAAGACTCCTGGTTAGTGGCCGCTAGGCCTAAAAATTCACCTTGTGCAATCTTTCACGGGGATTGGGATCTAAAATTACGAAAGTAGAGGGGCCTTGGGGGAATTTTCCGAAGCAGGAATGGTATATGGATTCTGTCGGCTATAGGGACCGGTCATTAAGGAAGTTATGTGGTTAGTGCGGTGCGCATAGGGGATCTGTGGCATGCAACCCATTCCATATCGAGGGCTAGCGTAATAGATCTCAATAGGTCGCAGTGCTGGGCCATCCGTGCCCGCCTCAGTTAAATTCCAATTCCAAAATTCCATTCCCTTGTCAAGGAAGCATAGGATTCTTCGTCCAGCATTAGATGTAGGCTACATGACTGGCGAGCCTCACCGGTCATATTATCTACATGGCGCAAAATCGTAGCTTGATACGTCATAAACCAAGGGACTCAAACTTCATACCTACCTTCGAAGAGAAATAAAACTGCACTTCCTCCTGCGAATCTAATCCGAGTTAAAAGGGCTCGAGTCGGAAACGATGTAACTTGAGAGACGACAGAGGACCATCTTCATATAATATGCATAGACCTACTCCCGGCAATAGGTCATTCCAATTAAGTGTAATAAAGCTAATATTGAATTACACCATTTGTGCTGTCACGACAATCCTTTTGTTCGGGGATTTTATTTATGCATCTTTTTATTCTTCAAAGAAGTCCCTGATTAGTTTTAAATTATTTCCTCACAGCGTACTTTATTATTATAATAAGAAACATTATATTCTCGCAGCCTTCACTCTGCGTGAGTCACCGCTGTAATTCCGAATCACAGACAGCATGGACGCCTGCTGGCAATGTGGTGATGCTCTGTCGTCTTATGCAGAAACCGTTGTGGTCCCTATTTGTTACGGAATTAAGACTGCCTTCTGCACCTAATGTTAAGTTGAAAACGTTCCAAAATTGAACTAAGATGGAAATATAACATGGATATGATTTTTTTTTTCGACATAGCTCTGGCCTTTCTCCGTTTGTAATAAAAATATTAGTAGAGCTACAATGAAGTGTCAAAATCATTACAGATTAATGCAACCTTACGCATGTACAGTTGGTAACTTATCTTTAATCGTGATGATTATATGAATGAAACAGACTACATAATTTCTGAAATCAATATAATGAAATTAAACATAAAGAATGATGCTGAAACGTTTCACCCCTTGTATCAGAATAATAAAACTGTGTATATGTATATACAGGGTGGAAGTGAAATAGCCTTGCAGATTTTCAGAGCGAATAGATCATTTTGTATGTAACAAAAAACTATATAAGTTACACCTTGATTACACAACTTTTAACACTATACCACTTCGGAATATGTATTATATGTCTTTCTCGTGTTAAATTTTATTCTACCTGGTTAACAAATTTCGGCCTGCTATTGGCCATCATCAGAACTGGTTGTTACTGGTCTTGGCGCCTTTTGTTTTGTTTCCTGTGGGGGTGTGTTTGTGTTGTGTAATGTGGAGTCAAGGAGTGTGTGTATTCTGAAATTGAGTTGTGTGTTGAGAATTTCATTTGGATGTGTTTTTGTGTGTCTGTAGGCTACATTTCGTATTTTTCTAGTGTGTTTAGTTTCTGGCTTTTTGGTTGGACATCAACACAGACATGTAAATTCTACACATCCAACCAAAAAGCGAGAAATTAAACACACTAGAACAATACGAAATATAGCCTACAGACACACAAAAACAGATCCAAATGAAATTCTCAACACACAACTCAATTTCAGAACACACACACTCTTTGACTCCACATTACACTACACAAACACACCCTCACATGAAACAAAACAAAACGCGCCAAGACCAGCAACAACCAGTTCTGAAGAAGGCCAATAGCAGGCCGAAACATGTTAACCAGGTACAGTAAAATTTAACACGAGAAAGACATAATATCATATTGGTGGAAAGTTCATAGTTTTCTTTTTTTAGAAAAAATATTTTCCCCAAATGTTTAACATTAGATTTATTTAATTACAAATAAATAATGCAAATTAATAAACGAACAAAAATTTTGTTTAGGAGTAATTATAGGCTTATTTACTTACAGGTTAGTAGATACTGTATTTGAAATAACTTCTAGTTGTTCATCGCAAGTACGATTGAAACCTGGGAGATGGAGTTCGAAGTGAAGGCCGTCAGTTGTTGACGACGGTGATCTTCATAGTTATTGTGTGTAGTCAATTTCTGGGCTATGAGTACAGATTAGAGCAGATAAAATAGTATTTTCTTCGAATCTTTAACGACACTTATCGGCTGAGTTATTTAGCGTCGATGGAAGTTTGTAACAGCGAGATGAAAATTTGGCAAGAAGGGACCGAGGATTAGCCAATGGATTATCAGACACGAGCACGATTCTAGCTCGAAACCACTAAACCACGTCACTCGAGCAGGTAAAGACCTCCAGGAATTGGAATGTTGTAACTTCGCATATGAATAAGATAGTAAATATGAAGGGTTCGGAACCATAGTGGGCCAAACGCCATTTACTAAAACCGCAGAAAACAAGGGTTAAAATGAAGTTATTACCATAATTCAATGGAAACATATAGCAAGTAATATAAAGTATACACATTAAAACTAAATATGTCAATCTTCGTTAAACTATGGTATTCATTTAACTTTAACCCTTGTTTTCTCCGTTTTTAATAAATGGCGCTTGGCCCACTATGGCTCTGAACCCTTCATATGTAATCGTGGTGTAGTGTGGCGAATGATTACATATGCATTTCTGGATTCGCCCATACGTGCTACATGCCCTGCCAATCTAAAATGACTACATTTTATGTTCCTAATTATGTCAGATGAAGAATACAATGCGTGCAGTTCTGCGTTGTGTAACTTTCTCCATTCTCCTGTAACTTCATCCCTCTTAGCCACAAATATTTTCCTAAGCAACTTATTCTCAAACACCCTTAACCTCTGTTCCTATCTCAAAGTGAGAGTCCAAGTTTCACATCATATAGAACAACAACCGATAATATAACTGTTTTATAAATTCTAATTTTCAGCTTTTTTGAGAGCAGACTGGATGACAAAGGCTTCTCATCCGAATAATAACAGGCATTTCCCATATTTATTCTGCGTTTAATTTCCTCCCGAGTGTCATTTATATTTGTTACTGTTGCTCCAACATATTTGAATTTTTCCACTTTTCAAAGGATAAATTTCCAATTTTTATATTTTCATTTCGTACAATACGAGACATAATCATATATTTTGTCTTTTCGGGATTTATTTCCAAACCTATCTCTTTACTTGCTTCAAGTAAAATTCCAGTCTTTTCCGTAATAGTTCGTGGATTTTTTCCTAATATATTCACGTCATACAAACTATGTGCCAACACTTAAAATTTAATATTTCAAGCGAATGTCAACCATTGCTGCAGGATGGAGCAAGGATTACTGCACAGAAGTTATTAGTTCGGCTTCAAATGATGTGAGGTAATAAAGCTCGTGCGAAATTATAATTGCAACATTGTTGTTGCTCGCTGATTCAAATAATTAACGCTTAACATACCGCAGTATAATGATGAATATCAAAGTTTAGACTTCAGCGCAGTTCATACCAGTCCGTTTCAATTACTTCTGTAATGACTACAGCACGGTGAGTTGGGCGGCGCAGTCAGGAGTCTGCCGGGAACGCAACGCTCCGATCATTACTTCGCTTCACAAGAGTGAAAACCAAGTTAGGCAGTGCCGATAGTTATTACACGAACAAAGCAACAGGAGGGTTGAATGGGAGCACTGCAGCTTGCTTCGATCAAGCGACACCGTTTGAAGGCAAATATCTCCATCGTAAGATATAAGCAGTTCGTACTGACGAAACTTTCAGAATCACCAGATCCAAATTCCTCTGCATGAGTTGGTACTGCAACGAAGTAAAATCCAACAAGTTAGATAGCAATATAAATTTTAAGACAAAAAAAGCTTCAAAAATAGCATACTGTCCGCATTTTCTTTGTTCTTTTCTACGCTGTAGGAGCACACGTAACACCAATCTGCCTCTCCTATATTGTGTGAAGTGTAAAGCATCTAGTTTGCCTTCGCAAAGAAGCAGAAAGATTATTCTAGTACTATAAGAACGAAAGCTCATTTTTATGCCTTATAATTTGTACCAGAAGCTACACTTTTTTTAGGTCCCTTTTCGTTTACAATATTTACCTGTGCATAAAACTTCAAAGCAGGTTTAGATTTAAGATAGTGGAAGGTTCTCTTGTTACAGTCTCACTAATAAACCGTGTATAGTTTTAATACGAGACTTATGCAGAGTTGAGATAGAAAACTTTACTAATAAACCATGCATAAGCAATGGATGTATAAACAGGCTGTAACTATACAATGGGAATTGCTTTGCAGTAATATACACGAAACCCCTTGTTTAAGCGTTGTATATAGAGAAAAAATGGCCGCCCTCTAACAGCTGTTCGTATCAACTGTCATTTTATGATGATGGTTGTCTTGTAACCACAGAAGAACAAACCAAAGAGCACAGAAGAATTAGAATAATATTGCTGTAGCTTGTACTCTTTGACCAAAATATAGTGTGGTAATCGATTAGAGCCAGTTATACTATCGATACTTAACACGCCACACTAGAGCGCTCTACCGGATGCAATAGAGAACCTCAGATATTATATTACCTTTCGTAATGAAGTAATGACGAAACTATGACGTAGCTGTGTAACATTATACTGTTATACACGACATATGTAGTGATTATTAATAAGGAATTTACACACGACGTATAAACGAGCTACTCATTGTATAAATTTAAGAAAGTTAAACGTCTGTATATAGAGTTTTTATTAGTAAGCCCGTTAGTCTATAAAAAGCACAAACGTAACTATACAAAGATTATTCAAAAGTAAGTTACATTTTGACGTTAACCTTTTTAAGAATTAAGATATACACAAAACAAGAACACTTTATACTCATAAAGATATGGGGTTTGTTTGATTCAGTTTAAATGTTGAATATGTCCGCCATTTTGTTCTTCAACAAGCAACAATCTTTATTCTGTGTTGTGAACAGCATTTACTAATATGTATATCTGGTGGAATATCTTCAATTTGTTGCGAAATTGTATATTTTAGTTCGTCGGTAGTCATAGGATTAATTAAAAAGGACTCGGTCATTTAAATAACTCCATAGCCAAAAGTCTGCGGGATTGATTTCAGGGGAACGCGCTGGCCAGGTATTAGGTAAATTATGTTTTGTTCTGAATTTTCGTATGTCGTTTGTTAAACTTCTTTTACATTCATAATAACAGTGAACAAGATTAATTCGATCTTGTAAAGTTAAAAGCATTTTAATACACAGTCAATAATAGTGATTTAAAAATTCAATAAGAAGTAAATTTACTTTTGACACATTATAAACAAAACCTGTTACCATGTTAACCAAAACAAATGAGTGTGACAAATGAACAAATTCCGTTGTTCGATACATACAAATGTGTTACCATTTTGTGTGTGCGTTGATTTTTTTAAAATGTTATATCTATTTCAAAATGTAACTTACTTTTGAATAACTCTAAATATTTACTTGAACATACAAAGAATACACAGTTACATCTCTCACGACATTTAATTTAACCGAGTGATACAGGAATACAGTATCTGTACAATTGAGTTTGTCCTCTCTCAAGAAAGAATACCGTGTTATTCAAAAATAACTCCGGGGTCATGCCATTAATTATTTAATATAGTACCTTAATGAAGAAAGCAGCAATACAAACAGCAAATAGGAACATTCTTTCTGTAATACAGATGCCCAATATGCGCACCGTGGGTCACATGGCAGACATCAAAGCAGTAGTCTAGTCTCTATGATAATTACCGTAGAGTGATGTTATTGATGGTGTTCATGATGTTCCTGTTATGTTTCTTTAAATCGTTGTTGTTGTTTAGTCCACTGTCCAAAGACAGGTCAGAACTTCACAAGTGATACAACATGGCACCACTTATGAGGCAACTAGGCCAGGAGATAATAGGGTAGGGTGACCAGTTCCTTTCCCCCTCCATTGCATACATCGCCGATTAGCTACATATTCCACTAATCACACTTCAGATGTATACAAACAATTGTTCTTCCCCTGACGCATATCGTCAAGTGAGATGTACTGTCTGATAATAAATGTACATTGTCAGCCAGAACCTCAATCACATGTCATAAATATAGACAGCGTCTATATTGTACTCCCACAAGAATAAATCGCAAGGAAACGTCATGTGGTTACATAATATTCGCTTTACAGTTGGGAAAAATCTCGCGAAAACCCAACAATATAATCGACGCAAACGGGGATCGAACCCACACCCGATCGCAATTCCGGATCAGCGGAACAAACGCCACGCTACGCCAAGGAGTGCAAATGGCTGAGTTGGGTGAGAGAATGACAAAGTAATGGGAGAAGGAAGTTAAAGTACCATTCTATAGTCCCTTCGTTCACAAGAAGTGAATGAATAGGCCTACGTACAAATTAAAAAATATAATGAATGTCATTACTACAAAACAATTTCTTTACACGATAATGATTTTCGTTCTGTTATTTAAAGAAATAAAATAACGTAGCCTAATTCTACACACACAACCATAAGAAATTTACGTTGTGCTTTTGCAATTCTGACTCCTGAAAATGCTTTGTAATGTATTCCTTTCCAAAAAATGTCGGAATTATCTGTAGGTAAGCCCATAAGTAAATCAATCAATCAATCAATCAATCAATCAATCAATCAATCAATCAAACAATCAATCAATCAATCGGTCAATAAAATGATAATGGGAATAAAAACAACTTAAACGTACGTGAGCGTACATCCTCGCAATCGAATTTGGGGATATGTGAACTCCAAGACGAATGGCCATTCGTCTCACTCCGTTTGTCGCCATTCCATTCAAGAAACCTAGAGAAGTTTTGAAGAGAAGTGTTGAAAATTGATGTTAAACTGCAATCATCATGTATTATATGATATCACCTGCCGCCACTAACATCCATACTAATTTTAATACAATTTAAAATGAAATTCTTCATGAACCATAATTATTCACATCCACAGTAAATCACAGTGAAACTATCTGCGGTAATCAACATAGCAAGCAGTTGCAATAAAAGCTGCATATACAGAAACCTCACAAGAGCAAACATTCTTTGAAAATGGATAAGTTTTCATTTATACGTGGCAGTAAATAATGATACCTTATACAACTCATCTGTCTTCAGACGTTGAAAATCCAAGGCAAGAGAAAATTCAAATGACCATTTACTGCGTACTATATAAAAATGCATTTATCATAATGACATTTTTTTTATGAGACAGGATACTGTGGAACCCGTTCTGAGGTTATAAGAAGCTGAACTAAACTCTCAAAATACTTATTCTGTCAGTCATTCGTGTTGTTTCGTAATTGCACGCAAGAGTAGGTTTTCTCTCTCGTTTCATTTTGCAAACAAGATGTAGGCCTATCTCATTACATCACAAGTAGTCGTTTTCATTCACTCCATGTTGTTGCCGGTCATGGCATACGAAACATTTAGGAATAGCTTCGTCTTAGCGTGGAAACTGAAAAGGCTATGAGTTAGAATCTTGCATAGGAAATGAATGTCAGTCCGCATCAGTATGATGTCTTCTGTTATCTTAGTGCCGTCTCAAACACCGCCACTCGATGACGCTTCTTGACATCGCTACCGCTTTCGAAACATTGTTTTAATTTAAACGAACGCGTTCAAAAAGCAAAGCGCAACCGAAAACAATAGTGGTTGATGGACATCACTCGTCAGCGGCAACCCAGCATAACAACAGACTATAAGCTTCATCTGACAAAGCACTGGAGTGTCCACACGAAGAAGCCAATGAAAGTAATGGATCCTGCTAATTGGTGGTACTTTAGAGCCAATAGGCAGCGCCACCGGAGGAGCTAATGAAGGTAATGGATCCTGCTAATTGGTGGTACTTCTGAGCCACCAGGCAGCGCCATTCGGAAGCGCTGTTAGGTTGACGTGTGTAATGACACTTAGACTAAGGAACAACGTAGTAGTGATCTCATTTCATGGGAGTCTATCGTCTGTCCGTCTAATGTCAGGGAGATAGAACATATTAAAGACTTACGGTATTGAAGTTTTCGAAGTACAAAGAGATATAAGGAATTAACTACGATCATAAACAGACAAGACTGCTTGTTAGTGGATACATAGTTTTATAAGTGATTTAATAGTGATCCTTAGCAGTAGCAGTAGCAGTAACAGTAGTAGTTTAGTAGTAATAATATAATTTGTTCTATGAAAAAAAAAAGCCTTCGATTGCTGTGCATAAATTCTTCTAAGAACAATTTATTAATACGAGTATAATGAACCGTCACCTTTCTTTTCCACAGTACATTTAAAAATCGCAAGTGTCGAAATAGGCTTTTAAATATTAACGCACAAAGTTTCCTTCAATGCGTCATCCTGACGCTGCAATAGGAAATGTTATTTAAGCGAAGAGGTACAGAGGTATTTTTACTTTGTTATTTAACTACACTGTATCAACTACCAGGTTATTTAACGTCGACTGAACTGATAATAGCGAGATGGTATTTGGCTATATGAGGTCGAGGTTTCGTCATAGATTACCTGATATTTGCCTTATGTTTAGGAAAAACCTCGGAAAAAATGCAATTAAGTAACCTGCCCAAGTGAGAATCGAACCTACGTCCAAGACATTTAAACTGTAAATTACACTGCTCGAGCGAGTTTAGAAAAAATAAGAGAAGACAATTTTGTCCTCATTTGTATGGCAGGAAAGAGAGACTAATTATACATTTTTTGTCTGTAGAATTTGTAAGCAGATTTGTGAAACAGAATTTGAAGTTCAGTATCTAATGAAGTTTACTAAATATGACAATTTTTTTTTTTTACATGATGAGCAATCAGAAAGTGTTCATCTTCCTTCAGAGGATATTGTGTTCAAACTTTCCCACCTTCTCAAAGAAAAGATTCAAGCCTAAGGGGCACTAAGAAATATGTTTTCAAAATGTCATTTGAAGGATACGCCCTTGGATAATAAGAAATTCATTTAATTGGAAAGCCTAATATTGTTTCTTGTCAAGAAAATTGAGAATTATTTTAAAACTTAGCAACATTATCACTATTATTATTACATTAAATTTAAAGGCGAAATTTAATAATTAGAAAACAGTAAATTGTCTGTATTTTGTAGAAATATAAACTTAATGAAATATTAGTTACATTAATATTATGTTGAACCATGTCCCAAGGTATATCACCCTGTGTCTCAAGGTACATTACCCTTATTTACCTAGGGACAGTATGTAGCACTTTAGGACCATTTAAAAATCTATACAAAAATTATTTAATTGAAACCTTTTTTTTTCTAAGATACTTTACACTTCAAAGATACTGTTGTTAATAATAAAAGGTTATAAAAGCTTATACAAAAAATTAAAAAACTGTCCCTGGGTACAACAGCTTCCTCTAGTCAATAAACATTGGTAAAAGAGGATTAACCTTATGAACAGAATGGATGTTGATATATTATGCCAAGCATCTACAATAAATTACAAGCTACGCCGTAATAATTAGAAGAGCTCTTGAGGAAGTGGCGATTGTTCGGAGCAAGTTGAACAGCCCATAGACATACCGGCTTGCTAAGGTCTTGCAACATTGCTACCGGGTGACGAATTAAGAGCTACTACCTGTATTGTCCTTCCACGTCTGAATCACCGTCCGGTGTTGCCAGTATGCAAACTGCAGTCCTGAGCAACAGGCCAAGTCGCATTCAAGTTCTTCAACGCACTGCTTCACTGGACAAGGACACAAGCTCCACCGGAATTACCACGAGGAACATCGAACGCAAAAGACTACCAAGTAGTACTGCATTCATTTCACACTACAGCACTTTGTAATTTTTGCATAGGATTTTAAGTACAAAGGCTATTCAAAAACGATGTTATAATTAGGGTACATAGCGACAATAGAGAGTTTACTGTGGTATGATGCCAGGAGAATATGTCCAAGACATAATACTGAAGACCTGAATTGACAAACATGGCAAATCCATTCAAGTAAATTGTTCAGGAGAGCAAGGAAACTGCATAGGCTTGTAATATAAGAGTATTGAAATAAATATTTGTACCATTAAAAAACACAGACTTAGATCGGACTTGGGATATTCATTTTTACAGAATGGTAACCTATGCCAAACACAACATAAGTCAGGCAAAAAGTCAAATTCGGTAAATTTTGAACTTGGGATGTATGTCAATTCAGGTCTTCAATTCGAAGCCCGGTCTATCTTGGCGAGATGCTTTTAACTAACACACTGACTGAACTACGGCTAGGTTCAATAATGAAAAGAACATATATTATTTAATAAATAATTTCATAGTTCGTATTGGTCAGTGGCATAGCCAGGAACATCACTTGGCAAATTTTCCTATAACTTACATGCAACATATTTAAAAGACAATAATTATTGTTTAATACTAGGCACTTTTTAATTAACGACAATATAGTAGAGCAAGTAAGAGATTTTAAATACCTGGGCTGTGAAATTGGAAACACAAGAGAATTAGATCAACAAAGAAAATTACAAAATTTTAATCAAATATATGGAACTATTAAAAGAACCCTATTAAACAAAACAAGGAAAGAAACCATTTTGAAGTTTTACAAAGTCTTGGCAGTCTCATCTCTCTTGTATGGCTCAGAATGCTGGACCCTAACAGAAAACCAAAAGCACAAAATAGAAGTATCAGAAATGAGATTTTTGAGATCGGTAGGTGGATACAGAAGAACAGGCAGACAATATAATGAAACGATAAGAGACGAACTGAATGTATTCAACTTAAACAATAAAATAAAAGAATATCAAGAAAAAATATTATGAACACGTACAAAGAATGCCAGAATACCGTATTCCTAAAAAAGATTCTAGAGTACAAACCCAAATGCAAGAGAGACAGAGGAAGGCCTACGAAGAGATGGAGAGATCAATTTCTTTGAGAGGACGGAATAGGTCGAAAGGCCTAATCCCTGATGATGATGATGATGATGATGATGATGATGATGATGATGATGATGATGATGATACTAGGCACATCCTCTGATTCAGCTTCTGGCTGATATGTACTGTACATCTATTATTAGGCAGTACATCTCACTTGACGATATGTGTCCCAGGAAGAACAATTGTTTGTATGCATCTGAAGTCTGATTAGTGTAATATGTAGCTAATTGGCGATGAATGCAATGGAGGGGGAAAGAAACTGGCCACCCTACCCTATTAGCTCCTGGCATAGTTACCTCATAAGTGATGCCTTTTTGGTATCACTTGTGTGATTCAGACCTGTTTTTGGACAGTTGACACAAAAACAACAACAACAACAACTATGCAATTTAAAATCAATTTAGATTCCCCAAAAGTTCTTGCAAAGCAAAATCCATTCTCCGTCGTTGCAGAGTGAATGAACAGACGCCGGCCCTAAAAAATCTAGTTTTTTGTATTGAGAATGGTCGCTTCATAATTTCTTTGAAAATCTTCGGTCTATTCAGAACAATCTGTCAGCAGAAATATAGAGGATTTGTTGTTCTAAATGTTGATCATTGTCGATAGAAACAATCAACCAATATTTTTTCTTTGAGTGTCGCACTCACAACCTCCAATGCTTGACCACCTCTGTGGTGTAGGGGTTATGCAGAGGGCCCGGGTTCGATTCCCGGTCGGGTTGAATCTCCCGGTTGAGGTTTTTCAGGGTTTTTCCTCAACCGTATGGCAAATGCCAGGAAATTCGGGCCACAATATCCCTGAATATCACAACAATAGTACACAGGCCTTCGGATTTCAACCAAAGATTAACTCGCGATATGACCGAAGATGTTAATGCGAGTATAAATAACAGCGAGGGAGAAAAAAACTCCAATGGCGTCTTCATGGTTTAAATCTAACATAATTTTTAAATATTTCTTGAAAAATGAGGGAGAGCTTTAGACCGGTGAGCCCCCACTCCCGCCTATAGACAAAAGTTCGAATCACTAAGTGATTAGTATTATTTATGGTGAACAATCACTATTTATAATCGATTATTTAACGACGGTGTATCAACTGCGAGGTTAACTAGTATCAGTGGAATTAGTATCAGCGAGAAGGCATTCTGGTGAGATGTCACCGAGGAATTGCCATGAGAGTACCCGACATTTGCTTTGCATTTGGAGAAAAGCTCGGAAAAACTCAACCAGGTAATCAGCCCAGTGGGGTATATCTTCGCCCAACTAGGGACCGCTTGGTTGGAAAACATGTGCTATCCATTAAGCCACAGCGGAGTACTACAACACAAGGGATCTAATTTCATAAAGTGAATTACTCTTATCGTAGATGGAATTCGCACTCATAAACATAGCTTCTGCATAATATCGGTAACAAAAATTATGTAATTACTTCCGCTATGAAATTTACTACATATTCATGACTGGGAAACGCCATTTTAATTACACGTCAAGTTAAATACAGCATATACATGTGACAATGCTTTATATCTACAATTAAATCATCATTTCCATTCAATTTTAGAACTGGGTGACGATTTGGATAAAGGCCACAGCACAGCATATCGATTACGAGTGTGTGGTATTTGACATGTAAACATTAACACATATCCGCTCTAATTTGGAACACGTTGATAAGAATGCAGTGCACACTGACATCTTACACATCTATTACCGGAGACGAAACCCGGATATTGCAAGACGGTGTTAAACAAGGTAGAAAGGGGACAAATTGTTACGAAACGCATCGTATTAGGAAGTTAATAAAAATAAAACGCTGCTGGAAAGACGAAAAATAACGGAAATAAATTCGTGCTTGTGGTGTAACGTGCGATATCAAAAACTATAATTTTGGGAAAATTCAACTTTAAAGTTTGTCAAATACGGCAAACTAAAAAGCAAAAGAAATAGTAATTTAAAATAATTTGTACTCCATAATACTACCAGTAACTATAGCCTATAGAGCATTAGGTCTACTCTTTTGTTATTGATTTCACTGTCCCCAGTAACTAATTGTCTTAAAGTTGCACAATAAAATAAACTTGGAATGATTCTTCTAGGGCTCTCAGCGAGGTGGCTTGGATAGTTGCTTCCAACAACTATTCAACTCCTCTGGCTGAGAACCAGAAAATAATTATTCCAGAGCCAATGCCGGGAAAGCCTCAAGTCCTACAAAATCAACGTGCACTATAAACACAGATATATAACAAACAACTGAGTGAAGAGGGAATATATTACTTCTATGTTAAAATTACTTCAAGTTTATAATTTCCAAAGTAAAATAATAACAAAATTATGATACGAATAATAATAATAATAATAATAATAATAATAATAATAATAATAATAATAATAATAATAATAATAGTAATAACAATAATAATAATAATAATAATAATAATAATAATAATAATAATACAGCTGAATTCGGTTACGGATTCGATTCGCTCTTGGGCTGATTACTCGGATGGGTTATTTTTATTATTCCTCTTTTCTTGATTCGTGTAGTACTTTCTGCAACTCGTTCCAATAGTTTGTAATAATTGCTTGGTCATCTGCAAGCAATAGATTTATTACTGATAAGTGATAATTTTAAAACATTATTTTAAAAATATTCATCCAATTTCAACTGATATGCAAGTGTGAACACTAATTGATGCCCTAGTTCAGGGATACAAAACTGGTGAGAGAGAAGTGGAAAGCATGGGGAAAGCGTTGGTTCCTCCCGTCTATAGTTCACCGGCGTTGAATGACGTATCTGTGGCCCGTACGCAATCACATAAGACAGACACTGAATACAAATCCCCTCCCCTACCAAGTCAATGACAAAGGGGTGGAAGGAAGGGGTGAGTGACGTATTCCGACGAGTGACGTAACGCCACAATTGTCGCCCAGTTCTGCAAGCCTGCCTTAGTTGCACACATATTATAATTGATATTTATGATATAATAATAATAATAATAATAATAATAATAATAATAATACTTCAATGTCTCATGGAACACATTCCTTTTCACCCACTGTCAAGAACAGTTAGTTAGTTATTTAGTTAGTTAGTTAGTGCGGTTTAAAAAGGGCGCGTCAGCTACTATGACTATTTGCGTCCCAATCTAAAATTCTTTCAATATACACAAACGATACAATAAACTGATTACTAACACGAACTAAAAAATCGTTGTCACATTAATGTCAAGAATACAAAATCGTTAAACATGTTCTTTTGCTAACTGAGGACTAAGAAGAAGAGTGAATTTTCTCTGAGCTGTCATTTATTATTCTTTCTTCTCTTCCTCTCGCTCGTTTATTGCCCGGATTGCTTCATCATTATCACAATCAATTTCATTTTCTCCTTGTTTGATGCTTCGCCTTCATTCATTCACTTATCCATCATTACCATTGTCGACATCATTATCATCATCATCATTGAGGTCGTCGTCGTCACTGTCACAGTTCTCCACACTCATAATAACATCTTACCATTTTTCTTTCTTCAGCGTAGTGACAATTTTACTATAATCCAGCGTTTCTCAAATTATGGTCCGGGTCCTCAAAAAAAAGACAGAAGAAAAAATAAAATTCAAACGAATTGCGTACCACACTATAGCTTAAATTTTCAGAGTTTGGAAATGACACATGCCAATCGAATTTAACTTTTTCCCCAAGTATTGACATTTTATTAAATTTATTACCCTACCCGTCTATCGACTTCCCATTTTACTCTCAGCAACAAAAGAGGGATTTAAAGCACTATACACATGGTGTTTCTCGCATCTTTCCCCTGCACATCTGGCGCCGCACCTGTAACCCAGCCAGGGACCACCCGAATTCATAACAGAGGACCAAAGTACCGAACCTTAATTCAATTTTAAAATATAAGTATACTGGTATTAAAATATGCTATGAAAATGATAAATTTGCTTTCGAAGGGAACAAGAGTAAGGTGGTCCGCGGAACTGTTCTGACTTTAAAAAGTGGTCCCCACTTCAAAAAAGTTTGAGAAACGCTGAAATCAATATAAATTAATGATACATGCGGCTCGGTCTCCTAAATTGAGACCATTTATTCTGCCTATGGTTTTCTTATTGTTTCCTAAGGCGTTAAGATAAATGTCGAGATGAGTCCTAAAAGAAATGTGCCACGGACCTACTACCCTCCCCGTATATGCATTATTTCGCAATTTTAAATTGTGGTGTTCACTTATCTTCGAGTGGCAATGCAGACATGGCTTTGGTGGCGTTTCAATCCTTTCATGGGCGACGGGTCGGTTGCTGCCGTGAAATGCGGTGGTGATCGTTGTGTGTGCATTTGCGTATGACTGTGGTACATTGGCTTTTCGCAGTTCAAAGTCTACTAATGTTAGATCAATTTTCGATTTTCCCTCCAAAAATTTTCTAAAATCCTTTAACTGCAACGGTGTGATCGAAGTGAGACAAATAACCTTTAGACTAGGAGCTCACACAAATGTAAAAAAAAAAACAACGCTTAAAAGGACATGCACTCGTGTACCTTTTAGTTTATCTTCTGCCACTTTCTTCCTCATTCATTCATTGTATCATCATAATCGTCATAACTACCACCAACAATATTACCATTTTTAGTTTTAGCAGTCATGCCTCCATTTGTCTCGAACTATTGGGGAAACCAGAAAACGTAGACGCAGAATGATCTACTGTTCGTCCTTATCACTGGCATCATACAAACAGAACAAGTGATGAGAGTTTTATGACTTGAGTTCGAAATGTCTGCAGTGTTTTCGAACAGAATGACGGACGACTTAAGTGTCTCGCATTCCCTATATTGCAATCGTCACCCTTGTCATTAGTGAGAGTGTGGAGTCTATACGGTACTCTCCGTTACGTCAAACTAACCTCAGCAACTACGAATATTTCAAACGCTTGAAGACAGTACCTTTCTTGCTGTCTCGTACACAGGTACATCAAATCATTCTAAAATATGATTCCAAAATAGAGTCAATAAAATTATTTTCTTTTAGTTTAATGACGCTTATTAATTCTTGCGGTTAACTAGTTATTCCACACTGATCAAACTGTAAAAATGTGTGCCAATCCAGTAACTTCTATGTGTACTAGTGAGTGTAGTTCTCTACCAGGGATTTTCCCTTAAAAATATTTATGTATCTCCAGTGACAGCAAACATCTTTGTAGGGTAGGTTTTACCTACAGCTTTACACCTCCAGATACAAACCACATACAGTACATATAATTTCCTACTAAGTTTATATTGGAATGGTTTTAATATTGTCTACAATTAATAACTTCAATAAAAACTTCTTGTTAATATCATTTTGTGCAACGCTTCTTACTATTTCATTTTTTTTTTCTTTTCGATACCTCTGTGGCCCAGTTTCTCAAAATTAGTTAGAGCAACTGTGCAGCCCTATTTCTTTCTCTGTATATCTACATCTAATTTGTTTACTGGGTAAATGGACCATAGAGTTGTTAATTTACCAATTCCTCCAACCTCTATAAATTCAGATTGACTGTTAATTTATTTACCAGAGTTACAAGTGAAAGGTTTAGAGTAGCCATAATAATTATTGCTTCCCGCCATTAAATAATCATCTGTCAATCCAGTAATCGTATGTTTCTTGTTTCAGGCTCTGAAATGGATAAGTGCTGCCAACACGAAGAAATAAATTTCACCGTTTCCAGAGCGCAAATTTTATGACGATGTGGCCCAATTGCTATAGTGGTCCACCTATCCCAACTTCCAACATCTCTGAAATCCTTTAAAAGGATGCCAAATATTGAGGTTTTTCTTTTAAAATTCCTCTGTAATCATGTATCTATCCATTCCAACAGTTGGGTATACATTATATTTAACTTTATCATTATGAAAAAGTAAAATAAAAATAACAAATTGCGATATTGCAAAAGATATGTTCGAGAATGTCATGGAAACATACGTATTACGCATACATTATTCCGAAAAAAAAAAAGTAGTTTTCGCATGCCATCAATCTAATATCAGTTCATTTGTGTATGTAAAACGATCTCTCCTAAACTAATGAATAAATTTCGTTTACATTCAGCATTTACGATTGAACTGTTAGTGCAAGAAATGCAGTCACTTTTACAATGTGTTTCTATTTGAAGAAAATATCATAAAAAAGTATTTACTCGAAATCGGCGATGCCGATTTTCTCCTTGATTGTTTTACATAGAATAAAGTGACAGTGGAACCCTAGAAATTGTATGTCTCCACAGGTATTTGCCTCAGAGATATTAATAAAATTATTGTCTGTGTAGAAGACAGAGCAAGGAGTGTTGTACTGTACTTAAGCAAATTCCTATAATACGTGCCGGTATAATACTGAAATATATCTTCCGTTAGCAGAGAAAAATAGTACCGAAATCACTTCAAATACAATGGTAAAAAATATACTACTAATGGTTAATCGAAATAAAAAACATTAACATTACAATCACGATATTATGCCGAAGATCTTCAACATAGATTCGAAATGTAAAGTACTTGGTGAAGAAAGACTGTTAAAAAAGCCGAGAAGAAAAATCAAAGAAGATGACAATAACGACACAATAATAATTAAACATTATTATTATTATTATTATTATTATTATTATTATTATTATTGTCATTACTTACTTACTTTTAGAGAACCCGGAGGTTCACTGCAGCTCTCACATAAGCCTGCCATCGGTCCCTATCCTATCCATCATATCCCACCTCTCTCAAATCCATTTCAATGTTATCCTCCCATCTACGTCTCGGCTTCCCCAAAGGTATTTTTCCCTCACGTCTCCCAACTAACACTCTATACGCACTCTGAATTCACCAATACGTGCTACATGCCCTGCCCATCTCAAATGTCTGGATTTAATATTCCTAATTATGTTAGGTGACGAATACAATGCGTGCAATTCTGCGTTACTTTCTCCATTCTCCTGTAACCCTATTATTATTATTATTATTATTATTATTATTATTATTATTATTATTATTATTATTATTATTATTATTATTTAGAATATGCCATTAGGAAAGTTAAGGATAACAGACAGGGGTTTGGAATTGAACGGGTTACATCAGCTTCTTGTCTATGCGGATGACGTGAATATGTTAGGAGAAAATCCACAAACGATTAGGGAAAACACGGAAATTTTACTTGAAGCAAGTAAAGTGATAGGTTTGGAAGTAAATCCCGAAAAGACAAAATATATGATTATGTCTTGTGGTCAGAATATTGTACGAAATGGAAACATAAAAATTGAAGATTTATTCTTCGAAGATGTGGAAAAATCCAAGTATCATGGAGCAACAGTAACAAATATAAATGACACTCGGGAGGAAATTAAACGCAGAATAAATATGGAAAATGCCTGTTATTATTCGACTGAGAAGCTTTAGTCATCTAGTCTACTGTCAAAAAATCTGAAAGTTAGAATTTATAAAACAGTTATATTACCGGTTGTTCTGTATGGTTGTGAAACTTGGACTCTCACTTTGAGAGAGGAACAGAGATTAAGGGTTTTTGAGAATAAGGTTCTTAGGAAAATATTAAGGCTAAGAGGGATGAAGTTACACGAGAATGGAGAAAGTTACACAACGCAGAACTGCACGCATTGTATTCTTCACCTGACATAATTAGGAACATTAAATCCAGACGTTTGAGATGGGCAGGACATGTGACATGTATGGGCGAATCCAGAAATGCATATAGAGTGTTAGTTGGGAGACTGGAGGGAATAAGACCTTTGGGGAGGCCGAGATGTAGATGGGAGGATAATATTGAAATGGATTTCAGGGAGGCGGGATATGATGGTAGAGAATGGATTGTACAGGGTAGGGACCGATGGCGGGCTTATGTGAAGGCGGCAATGAACCTGCGGGTTCCTTAAAAGCCATTTGTAAGTAAGTATTATTATTATTATTATTATTATTATTATTATTATTATTATTATTATTATTATTACTCAAGATAAGAGGTACAGATATCAAACTTAAAGTTTCCATTCAAGTACGCTACTGTCTAAGGTGACTGAGAATTTTTTTTATACACTGCAGGAATCCAACTCGCAATCTTGATTTGCAACGGGTCTCTGGGGAATAAACTAGGTCGTACGAGTGGGAGACATACGAATTTCTCGCGAACTTCGTAGTACCGCGTGGGGTTTCGACCCACAGCTTATGAATTCCCTGAACCACAGGCGTTACTGTTCACAACTTTCTCTTGTTCGAGGCACACCCTAATTCGCGCGTCTGGTGACATGCAAAATGATTCGCCTCGTCAAAACGATATTTCAGCATAGCATGTACAGGAAAATTGAAACAAAGAGTATAAATGCAATTGGGATGTGGATACTTCTTACATGCAATAAGAAAGAATGAGGAAGGAAAACAATGTATATACGAGGACAAGGATCAGAGGCTCTTCCTGCCGACTATGATGTCATAATACACGGATTTTGTCACAGAAACCAGTAACGCTACCCATTCTGCGTCGTGAAATAGAAGACTACTCCAAATAACTCGACATTAGTCCCCAAAGAGTAGATGATCGTTCATATCGTGCTGTTTTGCCCTCAAGATGGAACGCGTATAAAGTTCCGAAACTTTGGAAATATTAAGTCCCAACACACGGTGGAATATCAGAAAGGCTAATCCTGCACGAGTTTATTTATGGTACTTAAACACTGTATTATGTTGCACATAAATCCACATTATTGCATTTCTTATACTAATTTGGTTCTATTTTCAATATGTTAATGTTTATACTACCTCTGATTGTGATTCTGGCTGAACCAGGGATTCCCTAGCAGTCCCATGGAGTGTGTCGCGAAATTTTGGAATTGAAAAATAAATTTTATGCCATCCAGAAAGTCTCTTTAGAACGTATATTTTAATTACAACGAAGTCTTCGATATGGTACATTTTATTTTGAGACAGACTTTACCAATGAAATGTGAAGACCTGCAACAATATTCAATTCAATTTTTCTGCCTGGCGATAATTCTAATGAAAGTGAACACCTGCAACAAACCTTAGTAATGCGTTAATCTTCCCACTTAGTAATAAACAGAGTTTATAGTCGTCAGTACTGTGAGCGGGTGATAAAACACTTTTGATAAAATAGTCGCACTATTTAGATTTTATCATGGACAAAGTTTGAATTCGAAAAAGACAATCTGAATCGAGTTCTGGGTTAGATCACAGCAGTGCTAATTCAAATAATGTGAGCGAAAATTCCCTCAAGGTTAACAAAAACGTATTGCGTTTCGTAAATATAGTGATGAATACTTGAAATATGGCTTTATGTAGCGTGGAGATGAATATAAATAAAATCCCGAGTGTCTTATATACGGAAATGTTTTGTCAAATCAGTCGATGGTGTCTAATAAACTAAAAAGACATTTAGAACTGCCGTTTTCAAAGTCATTGTGACTGGTTGTTATCATTATATTAGTTTTATTACTAATAAAAAACAAATAAGTGTGTCGCGATATCATGGACGTTCGGTAAAATGTGTCGTCCGTCAAAAAAGGTTGGGAACCACTGCATTAACGTGTAGTGTAGTGGAGTAACGTGTAGTCAACACTATAAGCTCCCGCGACCGTTAAAGTTGGCTCCCCAATTCATATCGATACTGGGTGAGCACCGATTCCATACATTGGCCAACATTTCGTGAGAAAAAATTTACCGTATTTTCCTATGAAGATCCGACCCAGCGCTCATTCTGTAACAGTAGTCTATGGCAGGGCCACGCAGCTACGGCGCGGGATTCATACTGTATAGAGTGAATAATTATTATACTTCAAAATAATACAATTTCTCTGGACGGAAAATTGGAAGGATCAGAAAGACCTTATCTGGTATGTAAAAATCCTGTAGAATAATCAAGTCGCATGAAGAGGCAAGCAAACATGAGAGAGAGTTTTGTACATGATTTTTCCATGTATTGTACAAATATTCATGGGAACTGTCATCTCATAATTGTTAGTTATTTAAAAAACTGGAAACCAGTAATAGGCTACACTTTCCTCTGTACAAATGAATTGGTCATTGCTAAAAGGCCCTTTCTCCGTATTTTTGCAAAAATGAGTTAACTACAGATTCAACATCCTTACACATAAATACACAATCTGTGCTAAAAGGACTTTCCTCAAGCCTTCATACACACGCACAGTTGAGCATTTCATTTTTCGTGTCATGCTAAAATGCCCTTACTCCAGGATAGAGGGCCTTCTAGCTGTGAACTTGTCATTTAGCGGTGTTTCCATCTGATGACAAGCCTTTATACTTACTATACTATCAGCTATCTTCATTGTTTGAAGCGGTCTGTTTATTCTGCTCTGATCTTTATTTGTGTTTTAATACAAATTATTATATTATACGCAATTTCGGCTAATTAAAATGGAGACTGAGAGTTTGAAAAGCAAAAAGAGCTGTAGTGATACTTGCAGTTGGAAACGAAATATATTAAAGAAAGCCAAAGTTAAAGGCACTGAACATGTGACTTACTCTGGAGAATTGGTGGCTGAAAGACGAACTGGTGGGGATTGTAGATAAGTTCAGAATATTTACACTGAATCACTGACGTAAATGAATATTGCATAAAAATGTTATTTCCTTAGGCCACAAAAATCTTTATAGGCTATATAAAATATTTATGCATGCACAAAAATAAAGTCACTCATTAACTGGTGGCCCATGTTTTACAAAAGAGGTCTTTCTGTAGAATCTTATGGTAGAAAGGTACCTCGGTGTTCGAAGTTGTCATTCTCCCCTGCGAGTTATTATGAATATATGTACAATGCCACTCTTCCTCATATTGTTTCAACATCCAAGTTCATTGATGGTTGTATTAGGCATACCTTTGCTCTTTGTCTACCTGGAATTGAAAGCATAGTCCTTCCCCAACGTCCTACTTATGATGAATTGATTGCAATCAACCCAGACAAAATGCAGGATATCAAGAAAATTCTATGCTACATTCCCCATGAACAGTTACCTTATTATGAGAAAGTTGTAAATTCTCCACTAGCAGAACATAGAGAAAATACAGAATGAAATTGTCAAGTTAGATTTAAAACAAGGGCCTAAAACTTTGTAATATGTAATTAAAATATATTTTAAGAAGAGAAATATACTTTTAACTTGAAATAATGGTAGTTTATTTAATTTACAATCCTGTATTTTACTACAGTACTCCATTTTTAACCAAATGTGAAATTATTTTAAGTTCACTGCTAAAAGGCCCTTAAATTTGAATTTTTAATTAATAATATTATACAAACTACATATGACAACAAAATAAAAATTGTGCTTCCAGAAAGCACAAATATACCTTTATGATGGACAGTCACCACATTGCTCTACGAAGATTAGTATTTCTTAAAAACAGTTTTTTTCGATTTATTCGGAACTAACATTTTTGGACAAAGGGCCTTCTAGCAATGACCAATTCAAATATTTCTTGAAAATGTCAGAATTTTTGTTACCTTATACAACGTATGGAAGTCAATACACTCCTGTGGAGTCAAAATAAAACAAGTCCACTTTTCACTCAAGCAAAAGTAGGCTTTCATTCAATAACTGGTACGGCTAGCATCTTTTTTATGCATTACTGCATTAATAATTCAATAACTGGTATGACCAGCACCTTTTTTATGCATTACTGCATTAATAATTCAATAACTGGTATGACCAGCACCTTTTTTATGCATTACTGCATTAATAATTCAATAACTGATATGGCCAGCATCTTTTTTATGCATTAGCCTACTGTATTAATACTTCAATAACTGGTATGGCCAGCATCTTTTTTATGCATTACTGCATTAATAATTCAATAACTGTTATGGTCAGCATCTTTTTTATGCATTACTGTATTAATACTTCAATAACTGGTATGGCCAGCATCTTTTTTATGCATTACTGCATTAATAATTCAATAACTGTTATGGTCAGCATCTTTTTTATGCATTACTGCATTAATAATTCAATAATTGGTATGGCCAGCAACTTTTTTTATGCATTATTGCATTAATAATTCAATAACTGGTATGGCCAGCATCTTGTTTATGCATTACTGCGTTAATAATTCAATAACTGGTATGACCAGCATATTTTTTATGCATTACTGCATTAATAATTCAATAACTGGTATGACCAGCATCTTTTTTATGCATTACTGCATTAATAATTCAATAACTGGTATGGCCAGTATCTTGTTTATGCATTACTTCACTAATAATTCAATAACTGGTATGACCAGCATCTTTTTTTATGCATTACTTCATTAATGGTTCAATAACTGGTATGGCCAGCACCTTTTTTATGCATTACTGCATTAACAATTCAATAACTGGTATGGCCAGCATCTTTTTTATGTATTACTGCATTGATAATTCAATAACTGGTATGGCCAGCTTTTTTTATGCATTACTGCATTAATAATTCAATAACTGGTATGGCCAGCATCTTTTTTATGCATTACTGCATTAATAATTCAATAACTGGTATGGCCAGCATTTTTTTTATGCATTACTGCATTAATAATTCAACAACTGGTATGGCCAGCATCTTTTTATGCACTACTGAATTAATACATAGGGATAACGCACATCAAACAGAATACTGGGCATCAACGAACACAGTGCGCTGTTCATTTCAGTCCTTCAATCAAGAATACTCGTAACTGAACAACGTAGTTCTCGAAATACAATATTTTGTTCATTATCTCAAAACAAGGGACGTCAGGTTTTGAATGTTTCCTCTTCAACTGGATTTAACGTTCCATTTAGACAATACCAGTTTTGCTACAACTTCTATGAAATAAATTTAAGCTTTATTAATACATAATTTACTGGTGCACCGTAAGCTTTTTAAGATATTAATTTGGTAGTTTTATTTGGTGTCAGTTTCGGGTCTAAGTCATATCTTCTTTCGTAAGTAAGCAGAATCTACAAACTGTTCAATCGCCGTGTCTTGTCATAAGTTCAGATTTTTTGGCCTATTCCAATCAGCTTCTCATAGGACAACTGAAAGTAGAATTCTGGTTGCGAGTATGGCTATATAGTCTTCTGTCGTAGAAAAAGTCATTGTCTCTTTCGGGCCACCCACTCGGTTCGTATAAATTAAGATATTGCCACTCTCCTCCCTAAGCCATTAGTTCGTCAACGCAAAGCACACACCATGCAGGAGGATCCCTCCGGCACCGTCTCCCACTTGCACCGAATCATCTTGCTCTGCAAGCAAAGCGACAGACCGCGCCCCACCAGTGAATCACGCGGCTTTATTTAGCCAGCCTGTGTGCATCGAAGCCACTGTTTGATGGACTTCCATTCCAAAGTACAGCACGACCAACTCCTGATTTACAGCTCGGAACTAATGCAGCTACTACTACAGGATGCGGCAGATGAATCGGATGATTTAAAAATAATGTAATTCTGTAGGGTTTTGCTAATTCAATTAAACTGGTAGACTATAGGCTTAAAGGAAGATTTTTTTTATATGAAACAACGACTCAAAGCGAGCATAAAAGAAATGTCAGAGGGAAAAGGAATAGGCAGAGGGGTACGACAAGGAGATCCTCTATCACCTATCAATGTCTATTTGGAGAATTCAGTGAAGAACTGTTTTCAAAACATGAGAGGAGTCATATTACGAGAAAGAAGAATAACACGTAGCCTATACGATTTGCTAATGATATGGTGTTCATAGAAGAATAGGAGATGACATACTAAGCCCTAAGGCTAAGGGGTATGCTACTGGAGCTAAATGACAGCTAGTAGCATGGGATGAAGATAAATGGAAACAAGACGAAGGCTATGGTTATCGGAAGGAAAATAGAGAAAGTAAACGTACGAATTCCAAATGAAGCAATAGAACAAGAGGACAACTTCAAATACTTGGAGTGTACTATATAAATAGTAATATAAGCTGCTACCAAGAAGTCAAAAGGACAAGAATGGCAAACAAAGCTCTTAATATAAAAAGGAGCATTTTCTGCTGATCTTTGGAAAAATATCTAAGGAAGAGACTGGTGAAGTGCTTTGTGTGGAGCGAGACATTGTATACGGCAGAAACATGGGCATTACGATGAAGTGAACACAAACAAAGCATTTGAAATGTGGATATGGAGAAGAAGAGAGCGTGTGAACTGGACAGACATAAAAAAATTAATAATACTGAAACTGATCAGGAAGAGAAAACCGGCTAAGAAGGAACTTCCTATTGATGGCTGCACTGAAAGGAATGGTGAATGGAAGGAAATTTCGGGGCAGAAGAAGATATCGGTGATAGCAACATTACGATATATGGATCGTATGCGGAGACTAAGAGAAATGCGGAAAAGTGGGACGATTGGAAAATGTTCGGTTTGCAGTGAAGAATCTGCCTTTGGGAAGAAAACTATGAACGAATGAATTAAATGCCATCAAAAACACTTTTATTTACTTATTTATTTATTTTTCTTGTCTCACTTCCGCTTTTTGTACCGACTCAGAAGCCAATGCGTTGTATGGGAGGATATATCTTTGGACCAACACTAGATTCTCACAAATTGTGGGCTACATAATTATCTCTGCGAGCCATTATCCTCCACCTAGCGCCTTAGAAGTACAGCTCATGCATTTTGTCAAGACACTCGCGATGTGCAGTAGGGGAACAACGCTTCTGTGGAGGGGGTAGGAGTAGAAGGGAAGGTCGGGTGTGTGTCTACAGAGTTCAAGGCAAACGCTAACCCATTCCCCTATAATTCGTAAGTAGACTCATCCGATCTCGTGCGCAGCTCTATAGGAAGCGTGGGGGAGTCTCTTGACAAAATGCATGAGCTGTACTCCCTACATCTTCCCATTTCCAGGATAAAAAAAAAATCCAGTATTATGTTATTTAAACCGTACTTGAGACATTCATAATCATACAACTAGATATATTTCTCTCATAAAGTTTTAGTTAATATGAACATAGGTATGTCAATATAGGCCTAATAGCATTTTTAAGGTAGATCTATCTATTGTGTAATGGACGTGCATTTAGGATTTGGGTTAGTGCATGTGTAAAACCACAAAACAACTCATCGTATCAGAATGGGGTGTTATTATACACAAAAGCACGATAAAATTAAAATAGCCTAGGTACATTTTCTGACGAAAATAAGTAGCCTGTATGAATCCGAAAGCAAATGTAACAAGGAAATTTAAGACAATATCTTAAGAAAAAGTACTGGTAACGGTCGAGATTGGATCGAAGAGTGATGTGTACGTATTTACTTACGTGGCAAAATGTACCTCAGTTGTGAAGTAGTGATTCAGAGTTCGTAAATAAATTTTACCTGAAACAAAGAAAAAATATGTTACATTTTGTTCCATTAAAAATGTGAAAAAATTCGCAGCAGGAGTTCTTTAGTTGTTTTCCGCTTCGAATATCATAAACGTAACCTTTTAATTTGTCACTTTGAATTCAGACCATTGATGCAGTATAATCTGGCACAAATATATTTCATTATGAACATAATTCGACACCACATATTTAAAAATTATAAAATAAGAAACAACTGAACTGAAAGTGCCGCATCTATCGATTCTCAAGATGCATCGGCGTCCACGACGTAAACCTTTTGCCCTGGAAATTTTTTTAGAAAAAAAAACATTCCTTTAGTATCTACATTTCATCTCATAAGACACGCGAGAGTATTTACACTAACACAGACTAGCAGACTTTGTGAAACAAAATTCCACTTGGAATTTCAGTTTTCAGCATATTTATAATGGTCTAGTTTTTGAGACAGATTTTTAGAGGAGGAAATTGCATCTTATATCTCAGCAAATACCATAATTTAATATCACTTTAATACGTGAAACAACATACAAATAATATTCCGATAATTTTTTTCTTTAATTTATTTATTGCCGCTTTAATTTATAACAAAAATGATATCGCGACACAAATTTATTTTAACAATAATGTAACAAGTTAATTCATTACAGTAAACATTACACAATTTTATCAAATCTGTAGTGCTCGGGAAAAGTGGCACAAGTCAAAAATGTTAATTTTACAGGAGAAGGAAAAAAAACTGCCTTCACACTGGTTTATGTCGATTTGATTTTCTCCTGTATGAATTATTGTAATGGGAGAAATACTTATGTCTCTTTTCCCTATCGAGCAGATGTTCCGTAAGTTATCAATAAATTAATAAAAAATGTTTGTGGAAACTGACTTATGCCACTTTTCCCAAGCATTGCAGAAATAATCCAGTTAATTTGAAAAATTTAACACACAAGTGCAGTAAGAAGGTTCACCAAGAGATCTTGCTATATCGATGGGAATTCTGATAAATTGCAATGACATGAAACTGTTTACTTCTCAAGTCAAGATATGAGTTCAAAATGTACCGGTAGTGTTTCTTATAATTTATCAGCCACGGTACATAGAACTAAACTTATTCCTCTTCTTCTCAGATATAATATCTGTTTACAGTAAGATAACTTGAGATGTTACAGACCAGAATATTACGAATTTCTCATGGACTTCACACAACGCGGAACAAATGTGTGGCCAGGCGGAAATTAAACAAAAAGCGATAAGAAAAGTAAATATCCATTGAGATTGTAATGCCTATAAAGTTTCTTAAGAGTAGTATATCCCATTTTACCTAACCTACTAGTGGCACAAATCGGTAGTTCTGGTTGTGACAAAAGCAGCAGTAAAATTGAGAATAATTCTTAAGGATTATAATTTTCAAATTTCACTAAACTGGAAAATTTACAGGTATAATTATTACTCAATTATGAACTTATGTAGGCTACTACATTTCTATTATTGTTATAATAATAGCTGATATCCCGGATTGAAATCCCGGTGATTCCAAGTGGAATTTATGGTGAACAAAAACTGCGTTTCTGATGTTTTCGCGGATATACCGTTTTCCCTACAGGCATTCCATCATTGTTCCATTTATCATCGCCATACAGTGCTATGTAGTTAGCCTCCCATGGCGTACCGAGGGTAACGCCTATGGAAGCAGGAAAAAAAGGTCTACAGCTTCGGCGCGATTCTCCTAGATCACGATGCTTGAATTAGTGACGCAAATTCAAGTACTCGCCATTGTATAAATAATGATGATGATGATGATGATGATGATAATAATAATAATAATAATAATAATAATAATAATAATTCTTATTGCTATGTGTATGACAAGAACATTTCTCAAGGATCTATAATACCTAGTGCCACATTTCTGAATCTCATATTTATTTTCCAGTCATAACTTACAGGTTTATGCATATCTATCCTATAGTCTCTGTAGTAATACCAGCAAGAGTCGAACAATGAGGATAATATCGTCTTAAATATTAATTTTATAGTGGGTGGTTACGGATATGACATATAATAAGCTAATAACTACCGCATTCGCTCGCGTAATTTGCGCAGTTTTTAATCTATTTTGGCTATTTGAAAAATTGGGGTGCGTAAAATATGCGAATTTTTTTAATGAAACTTATTGATCTGGGTTTTATTCAAGTATATCGTCGTTCCTGCAATAACTATGTGCAAAATATAAAATTTTTCAGTAGGAAGAAAAAACACATTTATGGCGGTAGTGAAGAGGAGATTGTGAATTCTAACATTTTCGAAAGAAAGAAATATAATTACATATAAGAGATTTTATTATTTGCTGTATCACTATTTAAGTTATTTAATAGAGCAAAAATTTGAAAATCGATAAATATGTCACATAGGAGTTATTGCGGGAACAACGACGATATAGTAATTAAAATACAGTACTTTTGTCACCTAAGACTACTGGTAATCTTGAAATATAAATAATAATTAAATTGGGTATATGACAATCATAATGAATGAAAAGTACATAGCAGACGTAGCATTCACAATAGGTAGTCTTTAATTGAGCACATTGTACGAGTTTATAGGCCTATAGATGGTTGATCAATGCATTCATGTTGCGGAGACAACTGCACGATACCTATCAAACAGTAAAACTTGTCATAGTCACTGCCCTTAGGGGTAATTTACAAGGACAAGCATCAGTGTTGAAGTAACGTTATTTAGGGTTTCTTTGTGAAGCAGGTAGTTGAGTTGGGTACTGGTCAATGAACAATGCTGTGGAGTGCAAGTATTGGCAATGGAATTTAGAGAAGGAAAATAATTCATACTACACTGAAAAAAAAAATGTACGTAAAATGTGTGCGGAAAATACACGGAGCAAAATAAAAATTCATAATAATCCTTTAAAAATTAGAGTGCGTAAAATACGCGGTGGCGCAAAGTACACGAGCAAATACGGTATACATATTATCCGCAGATCATTTCTAAATTTCTTCTTTTAGTTGGTTATTTAACGGCCCTGTATCAGTTACTATCGGTAGGTTTAATTAGCGTCGAAAGGATTAATGACAACATAGTATTTTGCCAAATGAGGCAGAAGATTCACTATGAATTACCTGATATTCGGTTTACAGTTAGAGAAAACCTCAGAAAAACCCCAACCAGATAATCAGCCCGAGAAGAAATCGAACTCACGCCCGAGCACAGTTTCGGTTCAGCAGGCAAACGCCCTGCCACCTGAAATTTATTTTCAGATACAATATTATGAATATGGTCCTTTTTTACATTTTATTTAAAATGTTGTTTTGCTTGCCGCTGGTCGTGGTAATTTTCGTATAATTTCAAGCAACAGCTCTCAAGATATTTTCATTTGAATAAACTTAGACTTTTCCAGATTATTACAGGTAGTAGATCTACTTTAATTTATTGTAATGGATAATTTTCTATATTCACGATCATCTCTCTGCACTTCTTCCTCTCCACTGAGATGGGCTATTAACAGAGCCCGGATTCTTTAAGATCATAACCTATTTCATACCGTGTTATTAAATTTGAATATTTAAAAATATTATCCATTTTACACACAGTGACTTTTATTATTTGTATCTATGCTCTATGTAATTGTATTTTTAATATTGTAGTTGTAATCCCCTGGTAGAGGGGAAGAGAAGGCCTGATGGCCTTATCTCTACCAGGTTAAATAAATAAATAAATAAATAAATAAATAAATAAATAAATAAATAAATAAATAAATAAATAAATAAATAAAAAGTGATGTCATATTCTAAAACGATTGATGCACGGAAATTTTTTCTACGGTGCAGAAAAAACATGTAAATTTTACGGAGCCTAAAAAAGAGCTAAAATTACCTAATTAATTGATTTAAGTAAAGCGCCCCAAACTAACCCACCCCACGCATTTTTCGGATAATTTTCTGAAATAAATATCCCACTTCATTTAAAAGAATACATCTACCGCACGTGTGCACACGCACAAACACTAAAATCTATGTAGTAATGGATTGTGCCACAAAATTTTAACTGTCGGTGTTGTGTAGCGGAATTTAATGTTGCGTCGTCACATCTTTAATTTTGATTCCAGCGTCATTTTACTACTGTTGCATTAGTACAGATTGCTTCGCCGTTCTGTGGAAATCAGTCTCTGTGGGTGTTGCAATGTCCCAATCACGCTTATTGCAGTAATGGATCGCCATATTTCCCTACGGATGGAAGAGTAATCTTTTTCTTAAAAAAAAGTATTTTACACTGTTTTTCTATTTCATTATTTGACGACGCTGTATCAACTACTAGGTTACTTAGCGTCGATGGAATTGGTGATAGCGAGATGATATTTGGTGAGATGAGCTCTAGGATTCGCCATAAAACCCTGACATTAGCCTGAAAGTTGAGGAAGACCTCTGAAAAGAAGCCAACCAGGGAATTAGCCCAAGCGGGAATAAAACCCACGCTCCGGATCAGCAGAAAACGCGCCGGAGCCTTTAATTGTTTTGCAGACATAACTTAGAACTCGTTGTTCTCATTTTTTTATCCAACAGTTTTAGTAACTTTTTTTTGTCGCTGGATAGTAAAGAAGCCTGTTGTAAAATAAATAACTAATTTAGCCTACTAGTTTAAAGTACCTGAAAAATTCTTATATCCTAAACATTGTTAATAAAAACACTACCTGAAAAACACATAAAAATATATTTTAGACATGCAAAAACTCTAAAACTAAAGTTTACTGCATATAAAAACGCGGGCCCTAGTTATCACAGTTATTACTCTCATTTTTGTTATTAAGTTCGCTACATTAATAAAGTAGGAATACTTAGCTTCATAACGAGGTACAGTTGACTACTGTTATGATATAATATCTGATCTTGGCACTAAATGTTCCATATTATATGGATTAACCCATATTCATACACCCTCACACCACACAAAAATATATAAAGTATATATATACACGAAGGGTGTAAACGATATAAACTGCCAAAATTATATAGAATGTACAGTAGTGGCAAAAAAACCGGACCGACCCTTGTATCTGATTTCACAGTCTTGTTCACTACAGAGCACGATAGACTGGTAACTAAGACTTTCGTGGTTCGAATCCTGTCTGGGAAGGAAACTTTTTTTTTGTTCCTTATTCAAATTTATTCCCAATACTTATCGTATGAAGCACACAATGGTCAAAACGCAGCTTTAACATTGAATGCAAGCCACCTCACAAATAATAATATTGAACTGCGGTATAAAATGAATGGGGAAAACTGGAGGAGAAACATTTAAAAGGTATGCGAAAGTACGTCCTTGCAAGGGGAAAAGGAGCTGAGAGGAAGTATTTATGTGAGCTCCAAGCCTGTTGACTACTTGTCTCACTCAGCTTTTCGCCAATCCATATGAAGGAACATTAGATAATTTTGAAAGCGAAAGCCGAAAAAGGACGTAACCTAATAGCTACCACATGAAGGGAGAAACGAAGCGCGACAGTACAATAACAGGACAGGATTCCCGAAAATGTTAGGTATAAAGTAAACAGATGGCAGATGGTGGCGTTGAAGGTATAACTTATTAACTCTTCTTCTTCTTCTTCTTCTTCTTCTTCTTCTTCTTCTTCTTCTTCTTCTTCTTCTTCTCCTCTTTATATTAGGCTCAAGCCTGTTTTATTCAGACATCAGGAGTCCTTCCATCTCTTTCTCGGTCTTCTAGGGCTCCTCCTACTTTCCGCCGAAAGATTATCACGTGCTGCACGTACAACTTTACCCATTCATTTAAGACTTCTTCTCCCCGCTCAGTCACCAACAGTCTGTATGTTTTAGTTGTCTTATGTCCTCATTTCTTACTCCATCTTTTCTAGATTTACCCATTATTTTTCGTAAGATTTTAATTTCGTGTGTTTCTACTCTTCTCTCAGCTGCGTACGTCAATATTGGACGAATCATTGCATTATCCTTCCTTAAATATTTGTTTTTCCATATTAATTATATCATTCATGCAGCCCGATATTCTTGCTGCCTTGTTTGCCTCATACGTAACTAGTTACCTCAACACCTACGAGAAGATAGTTGAACATCATAATCTTTTCAATAATTCTTCCTTGTAGTTTCAACTTACATCTCAAGGGTAATTTATTAAGTCACAGATTTAGTTTTTGAGGTTGATATTTTTGTACAATGTTTCTGGCAGCCAAGGTGGAATTCATGTAATAACCGTAGCTAATTATCCTCTGTATCCTTTGTCAGGACGGCGTACGAGTACTCTGCATAGCATAACACGTTTAGCTCCTCATTCGCACCCTAAATTCAATAGCTTAAAATTACCGTAGTCCATTGGTTACTTCATATCTCGCGCCGTGGCGTCGTGGTCTAAGGCTTTCCGTCTAGGACTCGCGTTACGGAATGCACGCTGGTTCGAGTTCTCATGGGGAAAGAAATTTTCTCAAGAAATTTCGGCCAGTGTATGGGACCGGTACCCACCCAGCATCGTGATGCACTTGGGGAGCTACGATAGATAGCGAAAATTCGGTTTCGTAAACCAGCTATGACGGCTGGGGGGATCATCATGCTAACCACACGATACTTCCATTCTGGTTGGATGATCGTCCATCTCTGCTGCGGCATGTGGACGTGAGGCCAGCAGCCGGCTGATCGGTCTTGGCCCTTCAAGAGCTCTAGCGCCACGGCATTGGTTACTTCATGATGATGTATGAAAAGCACGGTTATGTTAGGTTAGGTTATGAAGAAGGTACTATAAAAGCGCTTTCCTATCCTTAATTCTAATCATTAAGTCTGGTGTCCATAATGAATCGAACAAAACCACTCATTGGGGCAGCTGAAAGCTCTTCTAATTTTGGGAAGTAATTCCCAAATGCACGAGCTACATAACGTTGATGGGAATTGTGATTGACGGAATTTTGGCAACGTAATTCGCCTTAAAATTGTGGAAAACTTTCCAAAGGCACTCAACTGAGACATAAAGTAAAATAGAAGCTGGACAATTGATCCTCTGATTAATTTCGTCTTCTTATCACCATCGTCTTCGTCCTGTCAAAGGGCAACAATGGGCATGCTTTGAGGCCTGCGTGAACTGGGACCCCTGTGTGAGGGATCTTTCATAATGAGAATTCATCTGTTCATTCCTCTGAGCTGTTAATACGAATACAGAGGACGGACACTGGAAAGTTTTCTTTTCTCAATCGTACTATCAGGGACTGGAATGCTTTACCTGCAGACTTACTAAAGCCTTTACCAATAACCAAAAATGCATTTAAAAATAGGCTAAAGGACTTTACTAGTAGACGGTAGTATATTATACACACTATTTAAAAGGGTGTAATTGATATTTTGTTATTGAAGTGTTGTATCAGTGAAGAAGTGTGTTGTGTCAGTGAAGTGTGAAGTGTTTTGTGTAAGTGAAGTGTGTTTCTGTCAGTGAAGCTTTATAGTTTATAGTGGCAGTGCAAAGTATTTGAACAGTGAACTGTTTTTGAAGTGTTAGTGAAATCAGGATAGAATCAGTGAAATGTGTCGTAGTTCCAGGTGAGTGAGTTGACAGCGAAATGAGTATAGTGCTAAAAGGTACTTGTGCAGATATGAACATATCATACTCGTGGGTTTTAGTTCGAACTTAGGGTTAACATACAAATTAGATTTACTTTAAATGTTATTTTAAGTGCTTCATTTAATTTAGGATGCTCCCTCTTATTATTATTATTATTATTATTATTATTATTATTATTATTATTATTATTATTATTATTATTATTATTATTGTTATATTATTAATTTATTATTAATTGTGTTTATTATTGCCATTATTGAGTGCAATTAGTTACCACTGCCACCGGGTATATACCCATTTGCAGTGTGAATAAATACATACACATACACATAGGTTGCAACCGCCAAATTACTCTTTAAGGAACGACCACTCATATAAATTGAGGGAAAGAAGGCAGAGGATGGACACTGGAAAGTTTTCTTTTCTCAATCGTACTATCAGGGACTGGAATGCTTTACCTGCAGACTTACTAAAGGCTTTACCAACAACGAAAAATGTATTTAAAAATAGGCTTAAGGACTTTACTAATAGACGGTAATTATACACAGTATTTAAAGGGTGTAAATGATATTTTGTTATTGAAGTGTTGTATCAGTGAAGAATTATGTTGTGTCAGTGAAGTGTGTTGTGTCAGTGAAGTGTGTTGTGTAAGTGAAACGTGTTCCTGTCAGTGTAGCTTTATAGTTTACAGTGGCAGTGCAAAGTATTTGAACAGTGAACTGTTTTTAAAGTGTTAGTGAAATCAGGATAGAATCAGTGAAATGTGTCGTAGTTCCAGTGCAGTGAGTGAGTTGACAGCGAAATGAGTGTAATGTTGAAAGGTACTTGTACAGATATGAACATATAATATTCGTGGGTTTTAATTCGAACTTAGGGTTAAATACAAATTAGATTTACTTTAAATGTTATTTTAAGTGCTTCATTTAATTTAGGATGCTTCCTGTTATTATTATTATTATTATTATTATTATTATTATTATTATTATTATTATTATTAATTGTATTTTTATTAATTGTGTTTATTATTGTCATTATTGAGTGCAATTAGTTACCACTGGCACCGGGTATATACCCATTTGCAGTGTGAATAAATACATACACATACACATCATTACTATTATCGTTACTATCATCTATAACTTCAGAATAGTTTCATATCTAATCTGAAACAAATATTATACTAATATAATATTGAGCCAGAAAGCACGCCTACATAACTCTTCCGCCCGCAAGAAGGGAAAATTAACCAAAGGCAGAGGAGAAACAGCAGGTTCCTAAGCAAATAATTAAAACACATTATTTATCGTCACAAGGTCTACGACCAGATGGTTCAACGGCCACACAAAGGACCACGACGACAGCAGAGAAGCTGGCGAAGGGTAGCGCAGGAAGGGTGAAATAATTAACAAAAAATACAGAGAAGAAAAAAAAACACCTTCAATCATTTCAGTGTCAGCTCTACACCATGCACTTCACTTTTATTAAAACGGCATGCTTTCCGTCCGTTTAACTAAAAGTACACGAGGATACAATATACTGAGAAAAATTCTAAATTTACTCTCGAAAGAACACAATCATACGCGCTGTTTATGAAGTAAGACGTCTCATTAAAATCAAACCAGGAGAAAAAGTAACAAATTTGCATAAAATCATTACAACTTCAAGAAAACTTGTATTCTAGGAATAGAATCTATTACATTAAAGATGGTAAGACGATTCTGATGTAAACGAATCTCATCAGTCAAGATATTTATAAAATACTTAATATAAAATATACAAACGCAATATAAAAAACACAAGCAGGAACTCACTCAATTAGTAACGTGTCTGCAAATGCAGAGAACTCGAGTTCGATCCCTATCCCTAGCAGAAAAGTAGAGATTCATCCGTTTATTTCCCTCTCTTGTGGTTACATTTTGTGTTCTATGCGTCTTAGCTAAGGTAAACACACGCCCCAAAACTTATGGATGACTAATGTTGAATTATTTTACTGATTGAATTGTTTATGTCTTAAAGTGAATTAACTTGTTATGTATTATTTTTATAACTCAACTGATGAATAATCGTTTGTGTTGTAAATTTAATAACCTGATTGGCTATGCACTGTATCTCTTAGTAGAGGCATCGATGTAGCTCAGTCGGCAGACTCGCTGGCCTGCTGATCCGGAGCTGCGCTCGGGCTTGGGTTGGATCACCCGTTTGGTCCCATTGTTTTCTTCCTAGGTTTTCCCCAGCCGTGGGACTGATGCTGGATGGTCTAAGGCGAATCCTCGGCCTCACTTCATTTCACTCCCTTTGATCTGATTACCTGATTGGAGTTTTTCCGAGGTTTTCCCCAACCATAAGGCAAATTCCAGGTAATCTTTTGGCGAATCCTCGGGCCTCACCTCACCTCACTACATCTCACCAAAATATTGTAAAAAATTGCAGAAAATTGTAAGAAATTACAGAAAATTGCAAAATTGTAAAATATTGACTTGTTTCACATCATGAAGTTTTATTGCTATTATAAGATCTATGGAATAGGCTATAATAAATGAAATGAAATGAAAGTTGATTAACGATCTGAGAAAATAAATAAATAAATAAATAAATAAATAAATAAATAAATAAATAAATAAATGTCGACCTGGTCGGAGAGTTGGTATAGCGCTGGCCTTCTATGCCCAAGGTTGCGAGTTCGATCCCGGGCCAGGTCGATGGCAATTGAGTGTGCTTAAATGCTACAGGCTCATGTCAGTAGATTTACTGGCATGTAAAAGAGCTCCTGCGGGACAAAATTCCGGCACATCCGGCGACGCTGATATAACCTCTGCAGTTGCGAGCGTCATTAAATAAAACATAACATTTAAACAAATAAATAAATAAATAAATTCGAACGTATATTCTGGAAATCTAAAATGGTTGATGATGATTATTATTATTATTAAGTTATTATTATTATTATTATTATTATTATTATTATTATTATTATAACTCCAAAACGTATTCCTACAGATGAGCAGTATTACATACTGAATGTAACCTGATTTTGTCGTTAAAGTTTCGAAAAGTTTAAATACGCGTACACGAGCAACAAAAAAACATCAGTCATCCATTCCGCAGTCACTTACTTGATTGCATATCGTGCGAACAATAATAGCCGTTTCTAAGTGCACAAAACAACTTTACCAATTTGCTGGGTTCCTTTTTCTTTTTCGGTCTATTCCATCCCTTGTTACGCAAGCCGCTCACGCATCAAGGACCATTTTACCAGTTTCGTGCACCCTTAAATAACTCGCTCTCCCTCTTTGGAACCAGTGCACGCCAATTATTCTTTGTTGTGTATGTAGCATAAGGAAGGATCGATCAAACCCCTTTTCTTATTCTCTCCCCTTCGCAACATCCATTACCCTCGCGTTCCTCTCGCTTCATCGATCTTTCTTTGACCTTTTTACTCCTTCCCTCGCTCATTTACTTACTTGAGCTAGCTCCTGGCTTTAATTAAAAGCGTACATCCGAGCTCATTGATACTTCAACAAATTCCATATACCAGTCAACGTGCCTCTTACATTAACTCCGCTACTGGCATAGTGCACCCCTGAGGGAGCAGACTCAATAAATGATTAAAGCGCGAGTGTTGCGAAGTAAGAAACACGTCATCATCGCAAATATGAACAGAAAAAATCTTAATATTTTAGCGAACGAGATATCAGGAAAATGAAGCATTCGGAAACACTCTCCATGTCTAAATATTCTAGTGCACTTTTTAATTTTTGCTGTCCTCGTGGTAAAGTCCTTAGAAAGTTCTCCATTAAATTCGAAGTTTCCGTGTTCAAAACAGAAAAAAGACAGCGAAATATGAGCCGTTCAGAGCAGAAGTGGTGTAAGCCAAAATTGGGTAATGAAGTTTAAAGTAAAAATTCTGTAAAATTCTGCGCAAAGAAGCAGTTAATATTCCCTTCGTGCTATCCACTGACTACTAATAGTTTAAATGAATTGAATATTAATTGCTACTTTGTGCTGTATTTTACAGAATGTTTACTTTAACCCTCATTACCCATTTTTGACTTACACCACTTCTGCTCTGAACGGCTCATATATTGACCATTTCTTCCCAATATCAAAATTAAAATCTGGTATTCCATTCGTCACTTCGTTTGTTTCTCAGGACATCCACCCACCTGTCAACTGCCCATCCATCTATAGTGGAAGCTCTTAAGTTCGACTGCCTACGTAGGAGAATTAGACACGCCCCTATACAGGCACTAAGAAATGGGTTTGCCATTTGAATGGGAATTGGTTCTGTGTCTTGTAGTGATACTTTTGTTAAAGGAAAACAGAATATTTTACTGATTAGAACATCCATATTTAATCATTAATTTTAAATTAATGAACTCTTCTTTTTCTATTTGAGAATTATGCCGTTTGTGAGACGGAACTGTCGAAACCCACTGTGGTACTAGAAGCGCACACACGTCTCGGGGCGGGCAAGAAATGCAAGTACAGTAATACAGTACTGTATTCGTTGATGGATAACCAATAGGAATTTGTATTCATTTCACCTGCCACACCACTACCCTTACTGGACTGAACTTTCTATTCCGTTCAGTCGAACTTAGGAGAGTCCACTGTATTTACCCATTTAGTCACTCATCCATGTATTCATCTAAATATTTAGATATAAATAAATAAATAAATAAATAAATAAATAAATAAATAAATAAATAAATAAATAAATAAATAAATAAATAAATAAATTCATTCATTCATTCATCCATCCATCCATCCATCCATCCATCCATCCATCCATCCATCCATCCATCCAACCAGTGTGGTGTGTCATACCTGCAATGGGGTTTCTGTGACTTAACGCTGTCCTAGACCGGAAACGAATATAATGTTAAAGCTTCTCCTTCGTCGCGTAGATCACGACCAGCCATTAGAAAGAATTGCTTAGTTTTGTATGGACAGCATTAATCTGAATTGATCGTGTCTGAAATTATCGTTATAAATGTAAATATTTCCGTAAAATCCTTAAACTTCATCATCATGAAAGAATATTATAGATTTATTAATTTTTCATACAGAATAATATCTGTAATATTGACCATTAATATTTGAGGGGAAAAATTCGCTCCGGCGCCGGGGATCGAACCCGGGTCCTTGGTGTATGTCTAACTTGGAGTCAGGCCGCAAAGGGAAACATTGAAGGAGGAGAATTCGATCGGGTGCTGAGGATTTGATTCGGCGTAGCTCAGTGGTCAGAGCGCTTGGTACGTAGAACCAAGGACCGGGTTCGATCCCCGGCGCCGGAGCGAATTTTTCTCCTCAAATATTAATCATGAAAGAAGTTGAGATCAGAGAATCAACCAGAAGCTGTTGAAATACAAACTGTACGTGCTCTCAACTACCTTCTGTTTCGCTCAGCGTGACCTCTATAGTTTATGTGACTACTATATTACAGATACGAAGGTAACATTATATGGATGATGAAAGGGATAGCCAATTACACAAAGATAAAAAAGAAGTAAAACATATATTTAATAGGTTCATGGATGAATGACTACTTGGCAGTCGCGCGGGGTATAAGCAACGCAAGATGAAATTGTACAACTCTTAACTCTTTCGGGAGCCTCAACATCAGACGTGTTGTGCATCATTATGAGCTTGAGCTGAAGACGAGATCTCCCTGCTTGCAAGAGTTCGCAGCTTTCGCCGCTATAACCACAAATTCTCCAATTCAGCCCAAAATAATAATAATAATAATAATAATAATAATAATAATAATAATAATAATAATAATAATAATTTGTACAACCAAACTTCTTTCTTCGTCTTTTTGTTTTTCTGCTTTTCTTTCAACCTGTCTTATTTCTCTATTTTTCCTTCTCTTCTTTTTTCATTCGGAATTTTATTTCTGTATGCGTTTGGCAGGGCTTTCACCAGAAACATAGAAAACGGGCAGACATTTATGTTACCTAATACATTATGTCCTTTTTCAGTATTTTTGCTTCAAAATGATACCAACTTCCTTGAATGTAAGTTACCCTCGGAGCAACAAAAGCAACCAAACAAGATGGGATCTCACATTATTTTTCACTCACAGCCCCTAAATACCTTGAAAAGGCGCGGCACCTTTAAGGGTATATGTACGTTAACGACCAGGAATATTACCAAAAAGTGCAGGCTCTAAATTTATACAATTTTATAAGAAAATGAACTCACAATTGGACAAAAATTACAAGGTGCCACAACAAGACTTATTAGAACTTAAATATCTGATAAAAGTATAAAAAAATTACTAATAATATTAAATTTTTCAAACCAATTTTATCAGAGTATGAAAAAAAAAAAAATTCTGCAGTTACATCATTTGGTAACCATAACATTTATATGGTCTCTCTGACATCTTTAATATTTTTCCTGCATGTAATAAACACTTATTTCTGAAAAGTAGAATACTCTCAGACATGTAGAGTTCTTTATTTTAAAACAATTACTTCTTTATTTATTCCATATAAAATATATTAAAATTTACATAATGTTTTATGACCTAATTTTTCTATTTTCAAACAAATAGGCATTGTTGTAGTCTACCTTTTGCATAAATGCATGTTAAATCAGTGTACAAAGTTTCAGAATTCTATCTTAATGGTTGCAGAATTATGAAAATTTAATTTAAAAGTAAAAAATGAATTCTTGAAGATATTATTAGTAACCTTTTTTATATCTTTATAAGATATTTAAGTTCTAATAAGTCTTGCTGTGGCACCTTGTAATTTTTGTCCAATTGTGAGTTCATTTCCTTATAAAATTTTAGAAATTTAGAGCATGCATTTTCTGAGAATATTTGTGGTCGTTCACGTACATATACCCTTAATATTTTTCCCTCCCACATTCCATCGATTCAGATTCAAAGTACAAAGGCGAGAAACGGATGATCGACTCTTATTCGTCCTTTCACGTGACGTAAATTTACACTTTTCAGTCGTTAAATTAAATAAGGACAAGGTTCGAAACTGTATCTCTAGCGTTTCCTTGCAACAGTCATTACACCTTCCACTTTTAAGATTGTGAACATTATCTCTCCATCAAAATAGGACTAAGAATTAACAACAAAAATGCCACAATACGTTAGTTACTGTATATTTAAGTCTTCTAATGTTTTTGCTACACTTTAACAATTCATATTTTATAAACGGTTCCTTGTATTATTTAACTCTCAAGTTACTCTGTTTCCAAAGTTAATACGCATTTCCTTTCTTTAAGGGGAATTATATGTGCACACATGGAAAAAAAAAAAATAAATTTGCTAATATGTGAACTGCAAATGCAAAAAGAAAAAAACGTTGCAGTCATAATTTGATGTAATTACTACAGCGTTATAATGGATCATTAGGGATGTTTTAATGTGTGAGACATAACTTTCAGGTGCATTGTTTTTCTTTATCCACTATTACATATATGTGAAAAAAAAAAAAAAATCTTAAATTTCAATATAGCGCATACATTTCAAAAATAAATTATGTTGAAAAGCTGCAATTTTGTGCAGACTTTCCGAACTCAAGTACGTTAAAAATTTGAATTTTTTCTCCTTTAATAATAATTAATAATATCATAATAGTATATCGTCGTTGTTCCTGCAATAACTCCTATGTGCTAAATATAAAAATTTTCAGTAGGAAGAAAAAACAGATTTATTCATTCTATGGCAGTGGTAAATAGGAGATTGTGAATTCTTACATTTTCGAAAGAACTAAATATGATTACATATAGGAGATTTTATTATGTGCTGTATCACTATTTAAGTTATTTAATAGAGAAAAAAATCTGAAAATTGATAAATATGTCGCATAGCAGTTATTGCAGGAACACCGACGATATACTATTATGATATTATTAATTATTATTAAAGGAGAAAAAATTCGCTCCGCCACTGGGTATGGAACTCAAGGTCTTCAACTCTACGCACTGAATGCTCTACCACTGACCTACGCCGGAGCTCTAGCCACAGTACCGGATAGAACAGTGGTAGAACACTCAGTGTGTAGAGCTGAAGGTACTGAGTTCGATCCGCAGTGCTGAAGCAAAATTTTTCCGTTAATAATTTAATAATAAACATAACAGAGAATAGGTTACTGTTGGCTCAAAAAAATTATTAGTATCACCTTATAGATTCAATTGTTTAATAGTACATTATGCAACGAGCCTATAATGGTAGTAATTAAGACGCGAGTATGTTTATGAAACGAGCGCAATCGAGTTTCATAATTTTCATACGAGCGTCTTAATTACCATTATAGTCAAGTTTCATACGACTTTTTATGCTCGACCATATTTCTAACTTGAAATTATTCATAAGTATTCATGTTATTCTTATCTGACTGAGGAGCGGAACTGACCTTGTACAATACCTCATAAATTGTGTGATGTGCGCAAGGACGAAAGTATTGATTTTTTCCGAGAAACAGATGTCGACATTGACCATGACATTGAAAAACGAGATGACAAATTGAATTTATTTGAATATTATTTACAATTAACGCTAGTTATTATAGTAACAGAACTGACTTTATTTCAAATATAGGTGATTTATTAATTTATTGTTGTCTTTCGATTGCATATCCGAGAATAATCGATATTTGCGCTTTCATATTGCTACAATAGAATTTTCTGATTGGTGGAACACCTGAACTTTAATGAATAGGTGTACTTTAATGAGGTCCATTAAAGGGCTGCTACCAGGTGTATAATCACTACATTTCGGCATGGTCGAGCATAAAAGTACATAACTGTTGGTTCCCGGCCACCCTAGTCAATTAATGTATGAGTGCGCTCCATGTAGGCCTATAATGACGTAATGTCGAAGCATGGAGTACGTCGTAAAGTAAAACAAAGCGTGGAGTTCGAGTCCCGGCGTAACTGAGTGGTAGAGCATTCAGTGCGTAGAGCTGAAAGTCCTGGGTTCGATCCCCAGTGTCGGAACGAATTTATTTTGTGACAAATGCTGCTAGTTTATTTTACTAATATTTTTCTTAATGCTGCTAGTTTCTTTTATTAATACTTTTAAGAAAAATATTAATAAAATAAACTAGCAGCATTTCTCACAAAATAAATGCATAGAAACATACAGCTACCTCATAAATACTTGCAATAAAAATTTCATCCAGATTGATTAATATTTGGCATAAGAAAGTTGGTGTTGAATCAACAAAAATGAACACAGAAAAATAGATTTGAAAATAAAATGAATATTTATGTAAATTAATATTCTCCTCCGCTACATTCATCTAGTAACTTCAGGGAGCCAACAAAAAGTTACTAGATTTGTAATCAGAAATTTTAAAAAAGAATTCTTCGATGAAAAACAATTTTGACAGCTCTTTAAATTCCACGCCCCCTTCCAGCCTTAATTTAAAAAGTGTAAATATACGAGTATTTGTAATCAGAATTGAGCTGAATCCATTTGGGGTATGAAAATATAAATTCTGAGTAAGTGAAATAGCTAAAAACAATTTGGAAAAATTTTCATGATTTTCAGTAGAGTCTTCCCTTAACTCATTATTTATGTCCGTATCTGAAAAATGCCTTCAATATCAGTTTCATCATCTCGTTTTCATGAAATCTGATAGATACCATTACTGCCCACGTGATCGGATTATGACACTCGATTTCCCAACTTACATAAGCCTCTCTCGCCTCTACAATGATTTTCACGTGACTAAGTTCATAAGTCTCATCTTTTTCGTGGCTACAATATTTTGTCCGGGCGCATGCAAATTTAAATTACCAACAATTACAGCGATTGTATCTTAACAATAAAATTAGGCAACGTCGCTTAAAAGCGAATGGCTCGTGTTGTTCTGTCCGGTCCTCCATGAACTAAGTCGCATGAAAAGAGGTATAATCAACATTTCCTCGAGAACACCTCGCGGTCTGGCGAGTGCGAAAACTTTGCATCGTTATAGCAATTATATCATTCTCGAACCTTATTTATGTCACCCAAGAACTGTTTCGCTCACAGTCTAATTTGGTAGGTCTTCTCACAAATTGACGATGGTTGAAGACAGTCGCTAATTAGTCGTCAAAAGGAAACAAGCAGCAATTACAGAAATATTTAGCTCTTGGTGTACATTCTACGTTTATCCACCTGTAAGATAACAATGCTAAATCAGATTTATCTCTTCTGATAATATGAGACATTCTTCGACTTCAGAGATTATCGAACTACGTACGAGATAATTTTAACAGGATTCTACAAACTTAATTAATTATGAGAGAAGGGTAATGACCAGTCTCAAAATGTTTTCCTAATTGAATGCAAGATGATGACCGTACAGACACCAGGATAATTCTGGTGATACGGGAGGAAATGTTTGGTCCGGTTCTACTCCGTATGACTTCCATTAAAGTTCCACAGCTTTAACTACCCCCCCGGGGAAGCTTTTTTTAAGAATTTCAATAGCATTTTACCTATTTACTCGTGCAATGTTTCCAGTTTTCTTCTCAAAATATGGACACAAAATATCCAGCTGGGAAATGACATGACTATAAAATATCAGGAATAAATTACTAGTAAATAACATGAAATAATTCATGTGGTAATCAAATTAACGATGAATACGAAATAAATAAACCAACAAACAAATAGATACATGTCTATGTATAGACACATGTTAAATACATAGTACAATATGCGTAATTATGGACAGTTTTGTGGCTTTTCTATGTACTGTTGTGTGTCAGTTCTAATGCCGGTAGTCTGATCTCGGCTAGCCTCGGTTCACTGTATCAAACTTTGAGCTTAAAATATTCGTATTAAAATTATCTTCATAATTAGTAACGAAAATAAACATGTTTGTAATTTATACCTCACTATTCTAATGACAAAACAAATGCAGATCATCTTCCGTATCGTCAGAGAAATCAACGGAGTTTTTCACTGCAGAGTGGTGGGGATAATGACCTCGGGTTTTCCATGCGTATTTTTACGTTACTTGGAATCTTTACGAAAGACGCTCATGGTAGGAAAAGGGTTGTCCATAATTTTAAAATAAGATGAGGAAATTAAACGAAGAAAATAAAATTCTAGAAAATATGTCCTAAAATTTTTAGGTGTACAGGAATTATGCAATTAAATACGGTATTTAACGACGCTTTAAACTGCAGAGGTTATACAGCAACAAACATGAAATCTCTATCACAATTCATTTACTTCTCTTTAACTCCATAACTTCTTAGATCAAGAGTAGCCTACATTTCTACCTGAGCCTATATTGTGAGAGATGCAATACAACATACACGTGTATTATACAGTATTTATAAATCAATAACTTATTCCTATAAATATTTATGTGGGGAACAAACAACCACAAATAAAATGAAAAGAGTCATGCAAATTACATTTAACAAAGTTAATGATCCACTTGTACTTTTTAGGGATGTAAAAACGGGACTTAAATGTATGCATGTATGTATTTATTAACGCTACAATTGGGTATACACCCGGTGGCAGTGATATATAATATACAATAATTACAATTACATGAAATAAAATAAAATAAACCTAAATGAAATAAAATAAAATAAACGTAAATCTATAAATAGTAGATGCAATAAACCTAGGACTATAATTAAATACTATTCTATAATAACGCCTACGATAAGCAAAAGTAAATCAACTTTGCAAAAGTAAAAATAAAGCAAGTACCGAAGCTGTGTTCCTAACAGGGAACTCAAATAATATGAAATAACATATTTGAAATCAATAATAATACGATAGAATACCGCAAGACAAATTACATGAATATTTCATATGAATAATTAAGAAATAGCCTGACATAATGAATTACATAAGATATGTGCGAACCTAGAAAACTTTCCAAATAACTTTTTACGAAAAAAAAAAAAAAAAAAAAAAAGAGGCTGCTAAGATTATTTTCGTAATGATGACCACAAAGATGATGATGATGATGATGATGATGATGATGATGATGATAAACTTCAGCGTCGTTGAGATGATCGGGACTACTATACTAGGCTATAAACTGATCAACATAAATGAATTTGAAGAAAACTTATCGTTCAAAGTAAGGTGATAATTCCGCTAGCGCGCAAACTTAGTTTAATACGTTAACTGCTTTAATACTTATGCTGAAGGCTAGAGAATGACACTGCAGTGGTTTACAGATTAGTGAGCTAGACTTGTATTCCACGGATACGCTCGGCCGTGGGTTCGAAGTTCGAATCCCGCTTGGACAGATTATCTGGCTGTTTTTTCGTGTGCTTTCTCCCAACTGTAAGGTGAATGTCAGGTAATCCCATAGCGAATCCTCGAACTAATCTCGCCAAATAACTTCTAATTATTGCCAATTTCATTTATGCTAATTAAACATGGTATTTATACTAAATAAATATAATAAATAAATAATATAACAAACAACATAATGACTATCTGTTTGGAGCGTTGTCCATTTTCCTTAACTTTACAAATTTCATTTATTTTATCAAGACTCTCCTTTTAATCTTATTTTCAATCTCATTCCATGTCGTTATTTCATTAAAGATATGACACAGGGTGGCCTATGAGCTTCGGTGTTGTCCGTTTTAGCCGACCAATCAAACTGCTACAGTGCGATCGAAAAGTCCCTCCGCAGCTCCATTAGTTCTAGTAACTTTGTAGAAAGTTGACACTCCCTAATCATTCCGGTTTGACAACCTCACACCCCCAGTCCATCATATGCTTAGCGGCCAGTGCTGCCACTTGAATTCTCTATCTAGTAGATTCTCGGCTACACCGTGGCTACACAAGCACTGCGGAGAGACTTCTCGATCGCACTGCACTACTTTTTCTATGAAACAGTCACGATATTGTATCGGCGCCAGTCAAGGCTGGACATACAGCGAGACCCGCTGGCAGACGTAGGCCTATGTGTTCCCGCTGTCATTAGCGGACCCTCAGCTGGCGATACCCCGCACTATAAGGATATGGTCTAATATTTGGTGACTCTTTAGGGAATTACCGTATATGAGTCACCTACATGGCATTCCCAGGGCAGAGAATACTTCCACAGAGAGTTCACGCTTCTTAATCTTCCCAATCGCGATTGTACACATAAACAGATCAACTATGGTCCCCATGCAGACGGATTTCCTTCCGTCTATCCGTAGACATTGAAGATCGAAGGGTGTAGAAACTTGGAATTCTTCTGCAGAGACTGATGGACATCACAAAAAAAAATATAGGGACTGTAATCTGTCTTCACATCCTCCAATTACATTCTATTAATAATTGATTAAATGGCGATCTTACTCGTGTTAATTGGTGTAAGCCTGTGCGGCTTACAGCTGTTTCGGTGCCTCTTCACACCATTATCAGAGTCTACTAGATCTCGGCGTCATCTCGAACTTCGCTGCCTGTTGTGTGGGTGGGTTCGATTGTTGAAAAGTGTTGATATGTGGTGTCAAATAGTGTGTGTGTTCTGAAATTGATCTGTGTGTTCAGAATTTGATCAGGGTGTGTTTTATTAATTCAATAGGATCCTCTGATTGTGGTTCTGGCTGATGTGTACATCTATTATCAGGCAGTACATCTCACTTGACGATCTGTGTCAGAGGAAAAACAATTGTTTGTATGCATCTGAAGTCTGACTAGTGTAATATGTAGCTAGTCGGCGATATATGCAATGGAGGGGGAAATGAACTGGTCACCCTACCCCATTATCTCCTGGCCTACTTGCCTCATAACTGGTGCCTTCTTGGTATCACTTGTGAGGTTCAGACCTGTCTTCGGACAGTTGACTAAACAACAACAATAATATATATTATTTTAATGTACCGAAGTACATATGATATTTCCATGCAGATATTCTGCGTCATCATCTTATGATCATAAGATGATGACGCAGAATATCTGCATGGAAATATCATATCATAAGATGATGACGCAGAATATCTGCATGGAAATATCATATGTACTTCGGTAGGTACATTAAAATAATATATATGATATGCGTAAATCACTTCGTGATTTAAGACGGCGCTTATTCCGTCGGATCCCAGCCAACTAGTCACTCATAACGAGTGCACCTCAGCACATGTGTGGACTTCAGTCCTACGCTCATAGACATCTATGACGTAGTGCAAAGGGCGGCCACTAGAGGGAATCCAAGAGTTAAACTGAGACGATTCTGTCCGACACCGGGATGGGTATCCGGTGTGGCTTAGTGGATAAAGCATCAGCATGTAGAGCTGAAAACCTGGGTTCAAATCCCGGTGCCGGAGAGAATTTTTCTCCGTTCCATTACTCATCATCGAACAACAATAATCCAATAGGCTTCACTACTGTACGTATCGAAATCATTCTTCGTAGAGATAAATTCTGACAATAATTTCAAAATATTTACGCCTGAGAAAGATATCACCAAATCACCTTTCCTTACACTTTCAAGAGACAGGTATTACAAACTGTTTTGCAAGTCACCTTGTTTGGTATTAGTAAGGTGAGTCTTCTTGTTACGTTACTGTCTTCACGCTCGGTAGTTCTGTTTCTTGTTTCTGCCCAGCAGACAAAATGCACTAGCACATGCTATACAAGGCGCATGATTCCTCTACCGAATTGGGAGACCACCCACGAAAACTGCATACTGCAGGCACAAGTTCGGTTCTTTCACATTCTGTACCTCTGCGAGGTAAACTTCCAATCTTGACAATGGTTAACTAGTCCCTACTTACTATACTGTAAGTAACTATGTACAGTAAATATTATTCTAATCCGCCAAGAAGGCCTAGAATTTACATGATGGAATTTTATTTCTGGCATATCAAATGAAATTGGCTGTGCATAACAAACTTATGATACAGGTTTTCTCCAAATACTTTGATTTCACAGTATTACATCATCGCATCATTGTCTATATCAATACCTTCACCATTTCATTATTTCTCAATAGTATCTTTTGTTGAAGATACGAGTTAACCTTAAATCAAGGATTATGAGGTGCGTTAGGTATATTCTAAGCTCAGCCATTTCAATTTAGATTTAAGAGTCCAAAGGAATTCTAGACATGGTTTTGCTCCAGCAGTCACAACTGTGTAAAATCGGAATATTCAAGTAAACTGTACACTATACCGGTACAGATTGTCACAAGTCAATGGCATCAACATAATACAGCTTGTAGAGGCCTAATATGAGTGTTTTGGAAATGCAATGAAATTTACGAGAAGGGGCTAAACATTTTCCCAATTTTGTTTGTTCATGTCAGACGTTAAAGTAACAAAGCAATATGAAATTTTAAGTCAGGAGTATCTCTATTAGATTCTGAATTATTATGTGGTATTTTAAATGTACTTCAAATTCCGAATTCAAGAAAATGATCAGTAATTGAACTGTAATAAATACCAGCTTTAAGTTTCCAATTATTGTTGGATTTGAAAAATATGTGATCAAGACACGAGACAAACTTTTGAAATACAGGTGGCTGATGTTAAATATTGTAAAAATCAATGTTCAAGCAAAATATCTATATATCTATTAACAAATTTATCCAAATGATCTAAAATTTGTATATTTACGTCTCCAATTTATCATTACATGATTATCGTGTTTATTAATATGCAGAAAATATTCAAGGCTGTCTAAAAAATCTGTTTTATCTTTAAAGATTGGAGAGCTTTAAATTGCAGTTAATGCGATATTACTATTCTTGGATTTGAATTAAAAATATATAGTGTTTGGCTGTTCTAAATCTATTATTTTTGTAGTGAACAATGAGATCATCGCATCTATTTACTTTTATATATTTATTATATTCTGTTAAATCATATCTTTGTCCCATTTGCTGTGGAGACCTTCGGTCCATGGAGTCATGACTATAAAGTTTTGGTATCTCAAATCGGCCAAACTTTGATCTCCATTACGGAGATCGCCGTTGCACTACTTATTTGCGTCAACGCTGAAGTATTGCTATTCAACGCGGAAATGCAATGAGCGTTTTGGGTACTCGTCCAGAGTCCAGCCCTTTGGACGAACTTTTTCCCCTGTAAAATTTATTATCTCTATGTAAATGTTTATATTTAATTTTTATATATGTGTAATTGTAACGGAGAAAATATTGTTAATCAAATATTTTTTTTTTAAGTGTATATTATTTTTGGGAGTGTTTTTTGTATACGGAAACGTATTGTTAATTTGGTTATAACTTTTATATCACTTTCATAAAGGTAAACACGCTTTGAAATATTTAAGTGGGAAAATCGTCGTATCTCGGTTATTTTATAGTTAAAAATCGAAAAAAAAAAATCTGTAATCATAACGTGCTTCATAGTTATTCCAAGTTTCAGTTAGAACTATGTCAAATTCAAATTCAAAACATTGTAGTAGAACACAGAATTCTGAGTTCTTATTTAAACTTCGAATGTTTTTATGAACTATTTTCAGATCGTGGATAAAATAATTAGAAATATAATTTTTATATTCAGTTATATCTTTCTTTAAATATCCCAGTATTGTTATTGCTAGTTTCATCAAGGTGGGATATATAATCTCTTACATCCATTATTGAATTAGGAATACAAGATTCAAATAAGTTATGACAAAAGTTAACAAGGTGATAATTTACAGATTATTTAAATCATCAAAAGATGAAATTCTTACAATATAACTAGATTCATCTTTTCTTACAAAAATCTTAGAATCCCTGACCCATACAAATTTGTGATTTATATCACGGGCATACCTTTTAGTTTCAAACGGAAGGTGTTTGTAATATGCAGTAAGATGGTCATTGGCGAAAAATTTTCCAGGCTGCAGATTCGAGTTGAGTAGTTGCAGTTGTAGGCCAGCTCCATTCCCTTCTTTTTTCGGCCACGCTCGGAAGCATCGCAGCCAATCGTCTCT